>NC_090279.1:159887083-160192500 GCF_040414725.1 Anabrus simplex | reverse complement strand
TGCACTTTTTTTTTTTTCTTCTTCTTTTTCTGGCTTAATTTTATCTTAAATGGGTTCCAAAATTTACCTTTGACTGCTTTGTTTTAAATGCAACTCTGAAACACTTTTTTCTCAAAATTCTCCCCATTTTTTTGTTTCCTCTGATAACTTTCCATAATGATAATTATTCATTGCTTACTATAGTCTACTAGATTTTCTGTAGGTAGATTAGATATCTCTAACCTATATTTTTTTCTAGATCCCTACTAATTGTTCACTTTAGCCATTACTTACAGCTATCTCTCTTTAATTCAATTGTTCTTTGAGCGTCAGGTTACTGTTGACAAGTCATGGTTCTAGCACAAGACTCCAGAAAAGAAATGCTAGTCCATGGAGTGGAAGAACTCTAAAAAGCCTTCCTCTCAATATTCGATTGATCATACTGTGAAAATTGGCATGTTTATGAGTTTCTTCTGATCATACAATTGAAAAATGTTCACTCAACCACACAAACATTGACTGTTGCAGAAGATTACTTCCTTTGAGAATCCTCTTGTTTGAAGTAGGATGAACATATTGTGCAGGTAGTAGGATTCCAAGTATCTTGTCTTCGGGCGCTGGCTATCCACAGTTCACGAATATCCTCGCATTTCGAGAATATATAAAATAAAGTACTTCTTTGCCAGCCAGTTTTTCTGTGATTGAGTGTACCTATGTCAACAGCTTGTTTATATTGTTTTGCTCTGAAGATAGCTTGATCGCTGAAACCAAGTCAGAGAAGGAGACAGGGGAATAAGAAATGAACACATAATAGGACGAACAAAATGGCAGGACAGTGCGGGAAAAGGGAACAACAGAAATAGAAGATGAGGACAAACTTGAAACACAAAAGGACAAGGACAGTCTCCACATCTTCATTCACTGCTGTATTCAAATTGATAGGCTCTCTTATCAATTCCCAGAGGTGCCAACCTTTGAAATGGTAATCAAACTCTACCCCTTAGCAAAGTGTTAGTCAAGTCCATAGAATGTTCCTCCCTTCTCGATGATACCCCCTCTTCTCTTCCCGTCAGCAATCTATTCTACAGTATGTCATATTATACAATAACATTTGCACACTGCCTGTTAATTCAGTGTTAAAACATTCTTTGTAACTTGTTTCGCACCCAGCAGCTGCTCTTCAGTGTAGGTATTTTTGAAGCATCCTTTCCGCTGTGATGACACTTTCGTCTTCTGAACCATTAAGTGATTCAGTGTACCTACATATGCTTAATGTAGCTGTCATTACTTAAGAATTTATAGTGGAGAAGAACAGAGTAGAGTTCCTTCATTCACACAATGAATTTAACATTGCTTATGGGTAACAAAAGGAAGTGACGATCGAATGAAGTATCGTTGCCAACTCACAAGCATTGAAACGAGAAAGGTGGAGCAGAAATGCTGCAAAGGATTGAATATCCTTCCTTCTTTTTTCCGTAGAAAATTATTTTTTCGTGTTAATGTCACTTTTCCGTAATAATTCCCCCTTTGAATGTAATGCCGTAATCGTGAGGTAAAATTCATAATAATTACTGACAATCCGTAATAGTTGGCACCTCTGAATTCCAGTTCCTTTACATGCATCTCTTCTCTGCCCCCCAACAAGCTTGTTTCTGCTTCCCAGCTTTGAAGAAGGGTGGGCATCAACACTTATAGAGGGGCCATCTTGATAGATCATAAGTCCTGATGTGAGACAAGTGTAAGATAAGAAAAAAAATGGAAAAGGAAAGAAATATTAGATAAAGATGACAGACAGATGGTAAAAGAATACGAACACAGAACAAACACACAAGGAGAAAAGTATTGCAATGGTACAATAATATAAGTATAGGAAAGGAACAGATAAGTGTCATATCTAGTCAGAGAGAAGGAGAGAGGGGAATAGGAAAAGAAACACACATAATAGGATGAACACAGCGGCAAGTCAGTAAGCAAATCAAGTTTTTAGTGAAAGACACAATTTCAACTTTGTACATGCTTCGATATCATGGTTTTTCCACTTCGGTAGCAACGAACTGTACCATTTAAATTAGGAAGAGATCCACTTGGTGCTGAATTGTCAGCATTGCGGTCTTTAATTCAGAGGGCCTCAGGTTTGACTCCCAGCTTGGTTGGGGATTTAAGCCATGACTGACTAATGGGACTGGATGTGTAGTTTCAATACACACCTATTTATATACACACAATACACCACGCTACCAACCACCTCAGAAACACACAATGTATACATCCCTTCACATAGGGTTGATATTAGAAAGAGCATCCAACCCGTAAAACACGTCATATCCACCTGCATGACACAGCTTACATGCACAACCCTCCAGGGTACGGGAGAAGTGGCAGAGAGAGAGCTCCTGCATCGCAGATGTCTGTAGGAGACTTCTGCATTCGTCACTTTGCAACTTCCTTGTATCTAAAAATAAGACATATTATTTTCCATTCTTGTAAAGGTGCATTCTACCATTTTATTAAATTCATAAGTTTTTGTGCCTGATAGATTTCCTTCCTTAATGCCTCACAACTTCTCACCAGTTAGCCTTAATCACTAATTTCTCATGTGTTTACTAGACCCATTTCTGGATATTTTTGTCATTCTCTACCAGAGCAAGTTAAGATAGTACTTTTGTAGTGATTTTTTCATTCATTTCTTGGAATTGTAAAGTACAATAAGAAATGGATGTCAGAAATAAAGAAAAAGGATTCATGCATTTTCCTGAATTGTAGCCAATTACGTGCCATTCTAGTATACATATTTTGTAGCAAATTTGTTGCATATAATCAAGGGCATTTATGTATATGTGATCTTTTGTACCTCAATAAAGTAATTGATGATTGGACTGTTGCATTTATTTTTTTTTAATTTCTTAATCTTGAGAGAGAGTATGTGTGTTGTGTTTGTGTGCGTGCATGTGTTCAGATCCTTCGCGTATTTATGTTTACTCATTATGTTAGCAGGTTTTATCTTAAATGTCTTATCCAAAACTGGACGTTGACAATCTAGTCATTACCCCTAGTTCAGGTTCTACCCACTCCTCCTCTAGCCAACAGCACATGGATTACCTATCTGAGTGATGACCACACTCAAAGTTGCTTAACTTTGGAGATCATGCAGGATCCAGTGTTTCAGCAAGGAAATGCAGTTGGCGTAGGTTTACAGTTGAGCCTGAGTTGTACGTATATGAAGGTGAAGAACACATTTTACGTATAGCTATGAATTACTTGCAAATCAGGTTTATATATGTCGCATTTTTTTTTTTCTCTCTATTTTCAGGAGTAAGATTAAATACAGGATATTTTAGAGATATAAGTTAACAATGAAATTTGTACCGATGTCAAAATAAAACTGGCCTGGGAAATATTTATAAAGACTGATGCAGAATTGATTCTTGTTAATGAACAGGAGAACTGCCCATCACAGGAAATGCTGGAAACCGTGATTTCAATGTACTAATCGGTTTCTGTCACATATCTGCGCGTGCGCATCTCGTGAGTACATCGCTGTGAGTGAATGAGAGGAGCAGACATGTTTAGTGACCAGCTGAATGCAACATGAAATGGTGCTCACGATCAAACAGCGTGTGTTCATTGTCGAGTGTTATGTGAAGCACGATTCGTGAAAAACCTGTGCAGAACTGTTTGTGCATGAGTACAAGACTGGAAGATTATTGGAAAAAACCTCCAGCAAAGTCTGCAATGCAAAACTTCATGGCAAAATGGCGTGAAACGGGCTCTGTAGTGAATAAAAACTGTAACTATCGGAAAAGAATTCGAACACCAGGAAACATTTCTAGAGTGAAGGAAAGCCTGCAACAAAGTCACACGAAATCTCAACACAATTTATCTGTGCAAGTTTGAATTTTGAGATCGTCATGTCAAAACATTATCAAAAAGGATCTGTATCCTTACAAATTTACTGTTATGCATGCGTTAAAGCGACCAGACGAACCTTCGCATGGTGAGTTCTGCTGGTGGTTCCTGAATTAAGTGGAGTCAGGAATTCTGGATCCTTGGTTTTTCATTTCTTCAGATGAGGCCATTTCCAGCTTCTTCTGTGATATTCACTAACAAGGGTCAGCCCTATTGCAAATATTTTCTGGGCCAGTTTTATTTTGTCCATTTCAATATTGTTGTTTTTGCACCCAATTTTTAAAAATTCATCTAAAATAGTGTTTTTTTACTAATGGCTATACAGTTCCTAAATCTCCAGCTATTTCAGTTTTCTTTTTTATGTGGATTATTGTCCACTTCTCGTATAGATTTTACTTTCTTGTCCAGCTTGTAAGTAACTTTTCCCCTTTCCATGACCAACTGACAATTTCTACTGATAGAACTGCAGTTTTTATTACTCAATACGGCAAATGATAGCTTTCAACATCATTTGAATGTGTGTCATTTAAATAACCTGCTTACAGATAAAATGGAAGCGTGTCCTGTGTCCCAAACACGTGTCTACTGACCAAGCAAGTGACTGCTTGGTTTGGGACACGTAGCTATCAGCTTGCATTCAGGAGATATAGGGTTCGAATTTCACTGTCAGCAGCCATGAAGATGGTTTTCCGCGGTTTCCCATTTTCACACAAGGCAAATGTGGGGGCTTGGCCACTTCCTTTCCTCTCTCACTGATGCCATAAGTCGGTACAACAAAGCAAATTTTTTAAAAAAGCAAAAGAATTCTACTGCAGCTATATGCCGCGTGGTAACTTCCCATGACCTTCGCTATACCACCATACCGCACCCCTTTGATATCTGCAGCTAAAGTTCCGCTGCCAACAATGCCAACTCTAATGCATGACATTCTGACTTGCCTGTGTTTTGACCAAAGGAAAGGCATATGTTGGCGACATTATTTTAACTTCACTACATACAAATAAATTGTGTTTTATGAAAATTTATGCGTATAATACCGAATTATGTAGGAGTTCCTACGAATGAGGTTTAATTAACATGTTAAATTAAATTTTGCTGGGACCTATAGAAATTTACAGATAAAACAGAATTGAGGAGCAATTTTCCAAAACTTGACATTTACGGCAAAGCTCATTTTTCAGGAAATGTGGTGGGGTTTTATTTCACTTAGAAACATATGCATTAAACATTTCAAATTTTCGTCAATATTAATTCCAATAGAGATAAGCATGGTACCTGAATAGAACTTCTTAAAACTTAAAGGTGCACGAGATAAGATTAGGAGATAATCTTCTCAAGTTTTTTTCAAAAGTCGATATATGCAAATATTCTGGTAAAATGGAACTTCACATTAATACTCTAACTGAATGATATACTTTTATTTATGGAATTATTTACTTATTTTTTATTTTTGTTATTTTGTGAATAATATTTTTTTGAATCACCGCTGGATACTGTGGTTCAAATCCCGGTCACTCCATGTGAGATTTGTGCTGGACAAAGCGGAGGAGGGATAGGTTTTTCTCCGGTTTTCCCTGTCATCTTTCATTCCAGCAACACTCGCCATTCTCATTTCATAGCATCTATCAGTCATTAATAAATCACTTTGGGAGTGGTGACCCCATTGATTTTTGAGCTCCATTGTCATACATTTATAATACAGGCTACTTGGTATTATAGGATTACATAATTTTAGATTCTAACATGCTTAGTATCAAGCAATGCAACATAAAACAAAATAAAGTATTAACCTATATTATCAGTCCTATTGTAATGAATGAACACATTAATATCATACAGGTTAAATTAAAATTAAGTCTTACAAAATAAAGTTTACTCAATTTATATTTAAGAACACATCAAAACACATAGCTATCCGAAGGCTGTTAATTGTCTTCTAACATGACCCTGTAGAAGTCCACATCATCTGGTATTTTGAAAAAATTCAGCAGAGCATGAACATCCTTCTTCTTTTCTTTGCTCACCATATTTTTCTTTAGTAAAGCAGAGGATTGTAGTTCCAAGAATACAACCTTTCAATAACAAGAGTCCGATGTTCCATAATACCACAGAGTAACACTTCTGATTATCCATGACAATGTCACATGATTAACAGTTAACTGCATTTATCGAGTTTTGCTTTAACTTTCTGAGAGCATATATCGACTTTGGCAAAAACCTACTGATTTCAACCACTTCTATACATGGCAAATATGGACTTTTGCAAAAGATGGTGAGCAAGGTCAAACTGATAACATTAGCAGCATAACTCAATTTCAAACATTTTTGCACTTATCGAGTTATGAAAAAACGCTTCTCAGTTGTGCAGAACTGAGTTACATATAAACAAGTCTCAACTATTATGTCTTTCACCATTAAGTCTGGAAACCTCCGTCAATGAACTAAGTGCCTCTATAATCCCCTATTTGCAACTAGCTCTGTGGCCTTCATTGGTTCTATGCACCAAGCGAGTTGAGCGTGCTGTTAGGATCACATAGCTGTGAGCTTGCATTCGGGAGATGGTGTATTTGAATCCCACTGTCAGTAGCCGTGAAGATAGTTTTCTGTAGTTTCCCATTTCCATACCAGGTAAATGCTGGGGATGTACCTTAATCAAGGTCAAGGCTGCTACCCTGTCCAATACTAGCCCCCCTCCCATTCTTGCATTGCCAGAAACCTTCCATGTGTTAGTGCAACGTACAACCACTTTTTAAAAAATTTATTCTTTGCCTCTTACTTTAGTCTCACTCTTCTTCTCTTATCCTTGTCCCATTCACCTCACAGGACCCACCACTAAAGCCACTTCATATGCACAACTTCATCCATCATGTTCATTTGTAACTTTGCATTATTCTATTACCTCCAGGCATTCTTTCCACCTGTTTGTAGCAGAAATCATCCTCTCTATTTCATACCAACTTATAAATAATATATACTGAGTCCATACAGTTTTCACTCTTGTTCAGCAAAGGCAATGTGCAGAGTGACATACTGAACTCGATAGCTGCAGTTCCTTAAGTGCAGCCAGGATCCAGTATTTGGGAGATAGTGGGTTTGAAACAACGTAAAGCAACTTGAAAAAAAAAAAAAAAAAAAAAAAAAGCAGTGACATAAGAATAAATTCAACTCAGTGCTCGGTTCTTTTTCGCAGATTATCCTACATCGCACCTGCAGGCTCACTTCATTAGCTTTGCTATGATTTCGTTCTATTTTTCATTTCATTTCATACTTATCCAGATTACTTGAAATGATCTATTCATCTCATGTTTGTATTCCCTGTCTGATGACTTCAATTCTGGAAAATTCTTTCACATCAGATTCACTCCATTTCTTTTCAAGCTCCAAGATTGTAGGCTTTCAGCACAGTCTGCCGTTAGGATCAAGTCATTGGTACAGCCAAACTGCTCACTATATTTCCAACTGACTGCATCCCTCTCTTCCATTTTTTACATTTCAGTAAATAATCCTTGTAAACTTTGAAAAAAAAAGTGAATAACTAGCAGCCTTGTCTAATTCCTGTTACTAGTATCTGACAGTAACAGCTTTTACAATCTGCTTTACATCGCACCGACACAGATAGGTCTTATGGCGACGATGAGATAGGAAGCCTGGTGTGAAAATGGGAAACCACAGAAAACCATCTTCAGAGCTGCCGACAGTGTGGTTCGAACCCACTATCTCCCGATTACTGGATACTGGCCGCACTTAAGCGACTGGAGCTATTGAGCTCGGTTTTGTCATAGTTAAAAATAAATGTGATTAGAAAGGAAGGAACACCATATGAATGATAAAACAGGCATGAGGGAGTTTTTAAAAAGTAACTATAATCGGTGGAAAATGGTAAATAAAAATGTAAACAGACTCTGGGATGGGTTTAAAGCAATTGTTGAGGAATGTGAAAACAGGTTTGTACCTTTCAAGGTGGTAACGAATGGTAAAGATCCACTATATTATAACAGAGAAGTAGAGAGATTAAGGAGGAGGTGCAGGTTGGAAAGAAATAGTTAGGAATGGCTGTGGAAGTAAGGAAAAATTGAAGGAACTTATTAGGAAATTGAATCTAGCAAAGAAGTCAGCTAAGGATAACATGATGGCAAGCATAACTGGCAGTCATACAAATTTTAGTGAAAAATGGAAGGGTATATATAGGTACTTTAACGCAGAAACAGGTTCCAAGAAGGACATTCCAGGAATCATTGATGAAGAAGCGGAGTGTGTATGCAAGGATCTTCAAAAGGCAGAAGTATTCAGTCACCAGTACATAATGATTGTTAGTTATAAGGATAATATCCAGATAGGGGAGGTATTAAATTATTAAAGTATTAAAATTTACCTATGATAACAACATTTAAAATAAGGTACAAAAGTTGAAAACTAGAAAAGCAGCTGTAATGATGAAATTTCAGGGGATATGGGTTGGGATATACAGTAGTACCATATCTGAAGTAGTTATTTGATTATTGTTTGCATGGACGACCTATACTAAATGATTGGAGAGTTGGTATTGTAGGCCCTGTGTATAAAGGAAAGGGTGATAGACATAAAGCCGAAAATTACAGCCCAGTCAGTTTGACATGCATTGCATGTAAGATTTGGGAAAGCATTCTTTCTGATGCTTGAGAAATTAATAACTGGTTCAATAGAAGGCAGTTCGGGTTTAGGAAAGGTAATTCCACTGAAGCTCAACAAGCAAGATATCTTGGATTGAGGAGGTGAAATGGACTGTATCGCGATTGACCTATCTAAGGCATTTGATAGGGTAGAACATGGGAGACTACTGGCAAAAATGAGTGCAATTGGATTAGACAAAAGAGTGACTGAATGGGTGGCTATATTTCTAGAAAATAGATCTCGGAGAATTAGAGTAGGTGAAGCTTTATCTGACCCTGTAATGATAAAAAGGGGAATTCCTCAAGGCAGTATTATTGGACCTTTATATTTTCTTATATATATGTTATAGTGGTAAGCTGGTGGATTGGAATCTATGCTAGCCATAAGATATGACATGTTATATGGTAGTGGAACAGGAAGTTTCAGTTAAGGTATACCATCACTGATGATGGTACACCTTCGCTTTTCCCTCTAATGAAAGTGGATTATTGATACCAGTTTTTCCAAACAATACACATTCACTACGGATAGTGCATCATTGCTAATGATGGTATACCTTCAATGCCAAGAGGTAAGGAATGTGAACCATGTTTCTGCAATAGCAAAACATAGTCATATTTCAAAAGAACAGAATTGAACATACAGTACATTTACTGCAGCAAGGACGTGCACCATGGCACTTAGAGTTGCAAAACACATTTTTCTTTTTGAAAAAGCATCTCAGAGTCTGACATTTGTGCTGGCAGTTGCATTTGAAGAATCCCTGACTGATTCCTGTCGACTGAGAAGGTGCAACTGTTCTCAAGGCAACAGTTTTCCTGCTGGAACTTCCTCCTCTGAGATTATTCTAAGAGGGCAAGTACTGAACTGGGACCTGAAACAAAATGTTGTCGCAGTCGTATATCGTAAATGTAAATTCATTTATTTATTTATTATTTATTTACTAATTTTACGCCCACCTTGGAGCACTTAAATCAATACATTTGAGTTAATTTCTTCTTTTTCTTCTGCCAGAACGTTTTCATCTTCCAACCTGGAAGCCCTTTGTTTGTCCGATATAGTACATTGTTTCCGTTCAACTGTTTTTATTTATAATAAATAAGTATTGATAGGTGGAACACATTTCTTGTCTGTACAGTGCATCCAATCAATACGGAAAATGAAACTTATAAATAATAAGTCGTATATCGTATCATCCCTTCCCAAAATATTTAACAACAATCAGTTTATTACCTAGCGTAAAGCTTGTTCAGCACACCAACTCTCATCCCAATTTGGTAGAAGCCATCAGCTGTTGTCTCGAGGATGACACCCAAGATTGACCTTGCATCTCCTTTTCACTTGTTCTTCTAAGCACGTATACGCCTCAGTTCTGTGTGTTTTAATAGCCCAAGTTGACTCGTCTAAATCAGTCAGGGAGTATTCATTATTGTCTGGAAGACATCCTTTCTCTCTGTTCTCAACCTCTGTTCCTGTTGGTATGTTATCCTCTTGCACTGGAGATTTGCTATGATCATTATCCTGCAACATTTCAGTCCCTTTATCACTAGTAACACTCACCTGATTAATTATATTTTCAAGGTCGTCCTCACTGAACATTCGCCAATGATTCAGGAGGTCAACTTGGTGAAGACAAACCATGTTTAGGAGGGCATCCAAATATCGCTTCGTTCGGGGACCTTTTAATTCCAAAATGTATAGCGCTGTTCTTCACTAACTGGACAAACCTTAGTGCACGGCTCCACTCTGCGGTGTTGTGCTCCTGCATCGATGTAGTTAGCATATTTTCTACATCTTGATTTGCTCGCTCTATGCTACCTTGGCTCTGGCCATGCACAATTTAAAATTGGCCCATAGTTCAGTTAAGCTGTTCATTATTTTATTAACAAACTCTCGACCATTGCCTGACTTCACAATGGGCGAGCGACTAACAACATAAAAATGTCAATAATATTATTGCATACCTCCTCAGCTGTTTTGGACTTCAGTGGCCTGGAACAATGAATATAGTGAGATGGTTCTGATAAACCATTATGAATTTATAGTCTCCATCTGGTTGTGATTGGAAGTCAATGAGATCAACTTGACATCTGGAATTTAACCCTTTGAACAGCATAGTAGTGAATACTATTCCTTCCTTCTGACCATTGTGTTTTTGTAAACAAGGCTCACATAAGCTAAGATAAATATGAATATCTCTGTATCTTAAAGTACTTTGACAGCATTTCATAATTCGGTCATGTCCACCATGGCCAGTCGTTACATGAGCATCATGCAGTTCTTCATTGTAAACATAGTATCCAATTTTGCCTTCTTCAGTAACACGTTGTGTTAATCTTGTTATTCCATTCACCTTGAGCTCTTCATGTCTCTTCAAAAACTTGTAGTCATTGCCGTCACTCTTTCAAAGAGCTTTTAGAGATTTAACCTTGCTGATAAATGACTCGTACTTTTCTCTGTCCATGAAGACAGTTATAATTGGGGTTTCCCCGTTCCACTCTAAGATGTTCGCAGAACTTCACTGATTCAATTATAGCTGCACTGTTGTATAACATAACAATATAATTACATTCATGTCAATGCCTGGTACCATTGTTGGACAATAATAATAATAATAATAATAATGGCATGTGGGCTCCGGAGAGACGTGGTGCAGGTCTTCTGAATTGACGCCCGTGGGAGACCTGCATGTTGTGATGAGGATGAAATGATGATGAAGATGGCACATACACCCAGTCTCCTTGCCAGGGAAATTAACCAATTATAGTTAAAATTCCCAACCCTGCCGGGAATCAAACCCGGGACACCTCTAACCAAAGGCCAGCAGCTAACCATTTAGCCATGGAACCAGACATTGTTAGACACTAATAGTAGGTCATGTTAGAGGACAAATATATCAGTCATTTTAATCACATTCATAGCCGGTAAAATTCACAACCAAATTAAACATGCACCATTAATCTGCCACTGTACAAATCCACTAACTGGGGCCAGTGATGGTACACCTTCACTAGTGGATGTGTGTTATTCATTTTATGGTAAGCTTTCACTGATCATTTTAGTGATGGTGTACATGCACTAGGGAAGGTTTACCTTCCTTAACCATCCACTTCCACTATACCATATACAAATGATATGAGTAAAGAAGTGGGATCAGAGATAAGGCTGTTTGCAGATGATGTTATTCTGTATAGAGTAATAAATAAGTTATAAGATTGTGAGAAACTGCAAAATGACCTTGATAATGTCGTAAGATGGACAGTAGGCAATGGTATGATGATAAACGGGGTTAAAAGTCAGGTTGTGAGTTTCATAAATAGAAAGAGTCCTCTCAGTTTTAATTACTGCATTGATGGAGTGAAAGTTCCTTTTGAGGATCACTGTAAGTACCTAGGTGTTAATATAAGGAAAGATCTTCATTGGGGTAATCACATAAATGGGATTGTAAACAGATCTCTGTACATGGTTATGAGGGTATTTAGGGGTTGTAGTAAGGATGTAAAGGACAGGGCATATAAGTCTCTGGTAAGACCCCAACTAGAGTATGCTTCCTGTGTATGGGACTCTCACCAGGATTACTTGATTCAAGAACTGAAAAATCCAAAAGAAAAGCAGCTTGATTTGTTCTGGGTGATTTCCGACAAAAGAATAGAATTACAAAAATGTTAACAAACACAAATCTCACCTCGAAAACACACAGCGACCCCCTACCACAAGCCAAGTCAGTATTCAACATCCCACCCACAGTTCCTTCCCCTACGCCCCCTACTGATGTAACAGTGCTTAATGCTCAGTCCACAGTCCCTTCTCCTACGCCTCCTACTCACTCTCCACCACACCCGCCCCATGCTTATAACACAAGAAGCAGAAACACGATAACAAGTAATCTCAGTACTGCAAAAAGCACAGCTAGGCACTAAAGCGTGAATAAAGGGGTAAGTGAAATTCCATCCACAAGAATTTCTCATAACAACTACAAACAACACACTCATAATATTCTTTTGTTACAGACACATTCATCCACAAATGTTGCAGAAAAACAATACATCAGTAACTAAGCATCATTTATTGTTATGATCAAACCGAGCTCGATAGCTGCAGTTGCTTAAGTGCGGCTGGTGTCCAGTATTACATGTGATAAATATCATTTTTGATCCGTATTGATGATATTTGATTGGAATAATAACAATAAGTTAATTTATTAATTTGACCATCTAGTCTTGACTTTGTTGATTTACATTGACATGTTAACTAAAATGGTACATGTTTCGCCTTGTATATAGGCATCATCAGCCATTACCTTAACCTTGAAATAAAATAAAACTAATTTATAAAAAGCCTTGAAGAGACTTGAACTAAAATTAACATATGGTAAAAGACTAGTACAATGTTGGTTTTAAAGATATTGCAATGAGTGAGGAGTTTACAATTGGTGAAAGTATTTGCAATATTGACATTGGAAGGCTACTATTATAAGTAAAATGAACAAAGCAACAGTCTGTTATAATCAAATGGTAACGTAACAAGTTACCCTCACCATCGTCAAATGATTCAACTGTCACATTGCCTTTTCGACTAGAATGTCAATAAACCCATATTTTTAACAACGTTTTAGCATCGCATCAAATTGAGATGGTCCATAGAGGTCCAATTTAAATATTGTTCATCAACCTTCAACTACAACTTCGTATTTTTTCATCAAAGTGAACCACAACTTCACCATATGCCATTGACTTTCGACTTTTATCTCATGTATAATCAAATAATTACAGGTCACTTGACCATCCTTCAACATTATTTTTTGAATAAATACGATTTTGATCATCATTCTTGTCACTGTCTAATTGTAACCGCTGGTCGGTCAACATAATTTTAATTTTATAGCAATCTTACCCCTTTTCAACTTGTACACCAGTGACATGCCTGACACCATCAGCAAGAAATTCTACTATGCTAACAACTTAGCCATCGCTGTCCAAACTGTCACATTAGAAGAGGGGGAAATCATTCTCTCCAATAACTTGGAAACCTTGAATGCATACCACACGAAGTGGAGACTTTGCCCAAATCCAGCTAAGACAGAAATATGCTCATTCCATCTGTGTAACCAAATAGCACACCAAAAACTCAACATTGTGTTCTGCCAACAAAGAATTAAATATAATTTTAACCCCAAGTACCTTGGCATCACCTTAGACTGTTCTTTAACATACAAAAAACACCTGGAAAATACAAGTCAGAAACTTAAGTCAAGAAACAACATCATGAAGAAACTAGCGGGTACGACATGCGGTGCTGATGCATCCACACTACACATTACTGCCCTCACCATGGTTTATCCAGTGGCTGAATATTGTGCCCCAGTGTGGCAACGTAGCGCTCATACTAGGAAGATCGACGTCCATTTGAACGAATGTATGAGAACCATAACAGACACACTAAAATCTACCCCAATCCCATGGCTACATACTATCAGTAACATATCACCTCCGGAACTGAGATGACAGGAATCAACTATACGCGAGTGGAAAAAGTTACACCATCCACAGAATAGCCCAATCCACGAGGTCCTTACTGACCTACCTCCTTCTCGTCTTAAATCAAGGAACCCAACATGACATGACATAACTGGCTTCAATATCCAGGAAAATGGCATCAAAGCTGCTCTGCATGTGTGAAACACCAAAGCATCCAAGAATCCACAACTGGACTCCCAGGATTTCACCTGAAGAGACACCAATGGTCTAAACTCAACCGTTTAAGAACAGGCCATGCTAGATGTAATGCCATGCTACATAAGTGGGGACTCCCGAGAATCCCCTGCTTGTGACTGCGGAGCCTCTTTCAAGTCAGTGCAGCATATTATTGAAGAGTGGCCCCTGAGGAAGTATTTTGGACCAGCCCAAGATGTCATCAGTGCTACACCTCCCTTCTTAGAATGGCTACAGCAACTGGACATTGATTTGTAAATGTGAACACTACCAACATCCTTGTCCTTGTATATAGTGTAAATTTTCTTTTTCTTTTGTATACTTGCCATACGATAAATAAAAAAATAAAACTGTTTGTGCCGATGTTACTTTATATTTTACAAACGGATTCATGGAATTCCCATTAGGAAATAACCATAATTAGAGCTACATCTATGTATATAAGATAAGAGTTTTGTCTGTAATTGCTGAGATTTTTAAAAGGCTGGTATTTCTGTATCAGTCATGTCCACAGTAACAAGGAAATGCACTTTTTAATTTTCCGTAATTTCTGTCTGTCTGTCTGTCTGTCTGTCTGTCTGTCTGTCTGTCTGTCTGTCTGTCTGTCTGTCTGTCTGTCTGTCTGTCTGTCTGTCTGTCTGTCTGTCTGTCTGTCTGTCTGTCTGTCTGTCTGTCTGTCTGTCTGTCTGTCTGTCTGTCTGTCTGTCTGTCTGTCTGTCTGTCTGTCTGTCTGTCTGTCTGTCTGTCTGTCTGTCTGTCTGTCTGTCTGTCTGTCTGTCTGTCTGTCTGTCTGTCTGTCTGTCTGTCTGTCTGTCTGTCTGTCTGTCTGTCTGTCTGTCTGTCTGTCTGTCTGTCTGTCTGTCTGTCTGTCTGTCTGTCTGTCTGTCTGTCTGTCTGTCTGTCTGTCTGTCTGTCTGTCTGTCTGTCTGTCTGTCTGTCTGTCTGTCTGTCTGTCTGTCTGTCTGTCTGTCTGTCTGTCTGTCTGTCTGTCTGTCTGTCTGTCTGTCTGTCTGTCTGTCTGTCTGTCTGTCTGTCTGTCTGTCTGTCTGTCTGTCTGTCTGTCTGTCTGTCTGTCTGTCTGTCTGTCTGTCTGTCTGTCTGTACATGCATCACGAGAAAACAGCTGAAGAGAATTTAATGAAAATCGGTATGCAAAGTCGGTGAATAAGTCACAACAATCTAAACCATAAATAATTTTATTTATACTGAGTTAAATGGTAGTTTAGGGGAATGCCTAAAATTTAATTCATCGTCGCCATAAGACCTATCTGTGTCAGTGCGACGTAAAGCAACTAGTAAAAAAAAAAAAAATAATAATAATAATAATTCTCAAATTTTTTTTGTTATTAGTGGTCGTATCTTAATGAAAATCGGTAGGTAAAATCAGGAAATAACCCGCCACAATCCAGGATATAAATAATTGTATTCATGCTGAGTGAAATGGTAGTTTAGGGAAAGGCCTAAAATTGAATTCTCAAATTTTTATGTTATTAGTGGTCCTATCTTCATGAAAATTGGTATGCAAATTCGGAGAATAAGTCGATATAATCTAGGTCATAAATAATTTTATTCACGCTGAATGAAATGGTAGGTTAGGGGAAGACCTAAAATTTAATTCTCAAATATTTGTTATTAGTGGTCATATCGATGAATACTACATAACTAGAGTTATAAAGTATTAAATTTCCAATTATTTATGTCTTATATATTGTTACCACACCGGCTATGACCACAGATATATTCATGAATTTGGATTTTTGTTACTAAGTCCATATCAGCGCTGAGTCACGAGAAAATAGGTAAACAGAATTTAATGAAAATCAGTATGTAAAGTCGGAGAATAAGGAACTACAGTCTATGCTATAAATAATTTTATAAGACGCCCTAATATCACAAAGTCAAAAGAAAACTAAATGTGGGATAGAAAGTTCATAAAATTGATCAACAATAACTTTACATTGACCATTCTTTGTTGTGAAGTGCTTTGTGTCTTCTGTTGCCACTCACCTCCAATAGATAGGATTACTGCTGTGTACCAAGTATTTGTTTTTAATTTGCTTTACGTCACACTGACACAGATAGGTCTTATGGCGACGATGGGATAGGGAAGGGCTAGGAGTATGAAGGAAGGGGCCTTGGCCTTAATTAAGGAACAGCCCCAGCATTTGCCTGGTGTGAGAATGGAAAACCATGGAATACCATTTTCAGGGCTGCTGACAGTGGGGTTCGAATCGAGGGGCGTATTCTCCTTGAATGCAATGCATTCATTGCATGCGTTATGATAACACAAAGAACTGTCTGATGTACGATTTTAGGTTGTTTCGAGTCAAATATTAACGATTTCATCTCTCAGAAGTTCAAAAGTTCCACGCAGCTGTACTAGTTCCGTTGCTTGACTACGTGTGGTGCTTGTGTAGTCTCACCGTCTACTCCACTCTAGGAAGAAAGAGACAACAAATGGAGGAGTTAAGGATGTAAGGCATTCAATCTTAAAATTGCATTCGGTGGCAGACGTAGTTCTGAAACCCTCCGAACGATGTCGCCACAATTAAAACTTGGTCAGAATTTGTCACCCCATATCCGTGCTACCCTCTGCCATCTGTTAGCACCTTGGAGAAAGTCGGAAATCTATTTAATAGATTGGTTGCTTGATCATGAGTGTCTATGGTTATATTAATATTATTATCATTTTTTAGAGCAGTGTATACTTTATATTTATATGCTTATAGCCAGCATGGTATAATATATTCTGGAATTTACTCTTGTTCAAGCGGATATAGTCGTGAATTTATTTTACTTCTGCTTCATTGATTACCATTAAATATTTTAGTGTTAAAGGGAGATTTATGTATATTGTGATTGTGTTTAAATAGTTGAAAGTAAAAATGTTGGTTTGTGATACCAGTGATGTAGGTGACTACTTTAAACCATTTTATGGTCATTGTCTATTTGTTTTTTAAGTTTTTTATTTTTGTTTATCGTAGCAATAATTTGGATAATTATAGGATTCTATTTTATTATATACGATTTAGTGATTTTTATTGAGTGAGAAGTGTTAAATTTGAATAGAAGTTCAATTGTTATAACCTTTTTGTTTGATTGGATATCACTTTTATTTATAGGGTTTGTATTATTTATTTCAGCTTTAGTAATTTTTTATAGAGATGAATATATACATGGTGATTTGACTATCAATCGATTTATTATTTTGGTATTAATATTTGTACTATCAATAATATTCTTGATTATTAGACCAAATTTAATTAGAATCTTATTAGGATGAGATGGATTAGGGCTTGTTTCTTATTGTTTAGTTATTTATTACCAAAATGTTAAATCTTATAATGCGGGTTTATTAACAGCTTTATCTAATCGAATTGGGGATGTAGCACTACTGATAGCTATTGCGTGAATAATAGCATATGGGAGATCAAATTATGTATATTACTTGGATTTTGGTAAGGATTCTTTTATTATAATATTACGGGAATATCGAGTTACAGCCAGCTCTATTGAAATAGGTAACTGTCACAAAAGCATTGATACGGGTGGATTTCGTAAGTTTCTAAAATTCTGTAAGGAGAAAATTGAACCTTCTCCACTCTACTGTGCTTAAGTATCTGCTCTGCCAGTATTGGACCAGTAATGGAAGAAAATTCAATTAAGTTTGTTATTGAAGATAGTAAAAGTTTTATAATTTATTTCAGGACATTCGGGAACTACAGTATGCTATTCATCCTTCCTTTTTGTTGATATGTACAATAATAGCCCTGTCTAAAGAGGTTGCGGAGAAACTCTTCTGTGAATTGTTATAATACGAGGCAAGTATATTTCAAACCGCACCAGTTGGCCGTGCGGTTAGGGGCGCGTAGCTGTGAGCTTGCATCCAGGAGATAATGGGTTCGAACACCACTGTCGGCAGCCTTGAAGATGGTTTTCCGTGGTTTCCCATTTTCACACCAGGAAAATGCTGGCTGTACCTAAATTAAGGCCACGGCCACTTCCTTCCCACTCCTTAGCGCTTCCTATCCCATCGTCGCCATACAACCTGTCTGTGTCGATCCGACGTAAAAGCAAATTGTAAAAAAAGGGGGGAAGGATATTTCAAATACCGTTGCAAAGTAGCAATGATTCTGAACGTTAGCTGAGAACCCGAAATGTTCTATTAGAGGAAAGACAACCGAGCAGCAGACACCACGAACCGATCGTAAACGTTCTCCATAGCAGCAGCACCAGCAGCACTAGTAGTACATGAATTGGACATACACTACACGGGGAAGGATGCAGCACGGAAGCAATGCATATGCTAGTAGAGGAAGAATATTTTGAAGGAACTGTGGAAAACTTACAAATCTAGGCTGTCTAGCTAGCTTATATAATGGCAAAATTCACAGGAAATGTGTCAGAATTCGGGGCTCATATGGAAGTTTCAAGATTCAAAAAGTGGGAAGATACGACAGCCGAGCGACATCCGAACTGGTTGCTTACCAATGTAGCGAAGGTACGAATCCCAGCCAATACATGTGGCTTTTTCAAGAGAGCAATTATGTCCTTATGATTACAATATCAAGAAAATTTAAAACTTCAAGGGAGCTTTGTTTTATGAAGAAAATTAGACTGAACACCTCAGCCCAACTCACTGGCTGAGTGGTCAGCGTTGAGGCCTCAGGTTCAATTCCCGGCTGAGTCGAGGATTTTAATCGCGTCCGATTAGTTCTTCTGGCTCGGGAACTGGGTCTTTGTGTTTGTTAAAAAAAAATTCTCAAATATTTTTTTATTATTAGTGGTCGTATCTTAATGAAAATCGGTAGGTAAAATCAGGAAATAACCCGCCACAATCCAGGATATAAATAATTGTATTCATGCTGAGTGAAATGGTAGTTTAGGGAAAGGCCTAAAATTGAATTCTCAAATTTTTATGTTATTAGTGGTCCTATCTTCATGAAAATTGGTATGCAAATTCGGAGAATAAGTCGATATAATCTAGGTCATAAATAATTTTATTCACGCTGAATGAAATGGTAGGTTAGGAGAAGACCTAAATTTAATTCTCAAATATTTGTTATTAGTGGTCATATCGATGAATACTACATAACTAGAGTTATAAAGTATTAAATTTCCGATTATTTATGTCTTATATATTGTTACCATACCGGCTATGACCACAGATATATTCATGAATTTGGATTTTTGTTACTAAGTCCATATCAGCGCCGAGTCACGAGAAAATAGGTAAACAGAATTTAATGAAAATCGGTATGTAAAGTCGGAGAATAAGGAACTACAGTCTATGCTATAAATAATTTTATAAGACGCCCTAATATCACAGAGTCAAAAGAAAACTAAATGTGGGATAGAAAGTTCATAAAATTGATCAACAATAATTTTACATTGACCATTCTTTGTTGTGAAGTGCTTTGTGTCTTCTGTTGCCACTCACCTCCAATAGATAGGATTACTGCTGTGTGTTGTAACCAAGGTTGAAATTTACAGAACACAACTTTTATTGCTTCACTTTATGATATTTACACAAATAACTGAAATTTATTTTGAAGCAAAAAGGAAAATTGAATCTTGAGAAAAGTCTGTCTTTATACAATATGTACAGGTTTACAGTCTTTATATACACTTCTATCTTGAAAAGATAGTCTTTGTGAATTGACACGTTGATAGTCGAGAACTATCTGGCACACTAACATGAATGTCCTTGAGAGTCCTTGTTTGTTGAAGTGCCTGAATTCCTAAAAAGCAAGTTCAATTGATTGAAGAAATTCCACCTAGCGAAACTAAGGGAGCTTGCATAAATTAGGGAATGAAAATGGCTTGTAAAAGAATTACGGAACATAGGCAGCGGAAACAGGTAAGGGAGCGGTGACCAGAGGTGAAACCTCGTACTGCCAGAAATTCAGTCCACCTGGTCGAAGCACATTTTCAAGAGGAGTAGCCTCCGTGCTCGACGTAGGGTGTATTCTGGAGCTGGACACCGGGGCAAGTGGGCCAGTGAGCAGGCAGGGAGCTCCTATTTATAGTACACTCGATGGTCAGGCACGCGCACTGAGGGCTGCGCGTCGAAGCTAGCAGAATGATACACAGGCGCGCGTGCAGCTGGCTGACGGAGCGAGACGGGAGCGCCGGACATACAACACCCTCCCCTCCTAAATACGCCGGTACGGCGTGAAACGGCGGCGGCGCTGGCGGCGACTGCGATGCTGGGGCGGAGCTGCTGATTTCTCTGTTGTATTGTCCGGAGCTGGAACTGGGCGGAGTGGCGCTGTCTCGTCCTGAAAGGAACCCATTGTTATTAAATGATCTAAGGCTCGTTCAGCAATAGATTTATCTGGTTTAGCAATAGCATCAATAGCTGGACAGGGGCGGTAGCGCAGACGTATCTGATCTTGATGGCGGCAGATACGTTTCTCCGTAGTCTGTATCTCGTATAGACGATGACCCAAAGATCTGCAGATGACTCCAGGTATCCAGAGTGGGTTGGATTTGAATGTCCTGGTGTAGACCTTGTCGTTGAGGGAGAACTTCGTTGGTGAGGTCTTATGCTGGGCCGGAAGAGGCTGTAACAGAGAAAGTAAAGTTCTGTGAGGTCGTCCATGGAGCTTCTGTGCAGGAGTGATATTATCCGCGCCGGGTAGAGTTCTGTAGGTGTTTAAGAGTTGGAGCAAGGCTTGGTCTTTAGTTAAGCCTGAAGAGACAGCTTTCTTCATACTTCTTTTAAATGTTTGTACGAAGCGTTCAGCTTCACCATTAGATTGAGGGTGAAAAGGTGGTGCTAGGATATGACGAATGCCATTATGTGTACAAAAGTTCTGAAAAGCAGTAGCTGTAAATTGAGGTCCGTTGTCTGAAATGAGTACTTGCGGTAAACCTTCTGTAGTAAAGATTTTCTGGAGAGCACGAATGGTAGCTTCGGTTGTAGTAGTCGAATGCATATCCACGACATATGGAAAGTTTGACAGTGAATCGATGACTATTAACCACATGGAATTGAGGAAAGGACCTGCGAAATCGATGTGAACTCGTTCCCATGGAGTAGTAGCAGGAGGCCATGAAGCAAGATCAGAAGACGGGGCGTTCTGATTCGTTTGACATTGCTCACAATGACGTATTAGCTTTTCGATGGCGGCATCAATACCGGGCCAGTAGCAGTGTTGACGGGCGAGTTGCTTTGTTCTGGAGATACCCCAATGGCTTTGGTGTAATAATTCGAGAACTTGTTTCTGTAGGCTAAGTGGGATAACCACTCGGAAGATGGTGCCTGCTTCTAGTAATACAACTCCGGCACGAGTCGTGAGACGATGCTGCATACGATGATAAGGTGCCAGGTGGGCAGGAAGTGTGCTCTGAAGAGGCCAACCGTTGCGGATGTAAGTACGTACAGTAGCAAGTGTACTGTCCTTATCCGTAGCTTTAGCTATGCAGGTAGCATCAATAGGAAAACTGGATACAGTATCTTCAAGTTCTATGTCCAACTGAAGACATTCAGATTCTTGAGAATCGAAGGCAGTATCAGGACCAACGGGTAAGCAGGAGAGGGCATCAGCATTACAATGCTGGGATGTGGCTCGATATACAATCTGATAGGAATAATCAGAAAGGAACATGGACCATCTTTGAAGCTTTCTGAGGGAATTCACTGGGATCTTATTACCAGGATGGAATAAGTGTACGAGAGGCTTATGATCGGTAATGATCAGGAAATGGTTGCCATAGAGATATTCATTGAAACGGCGAATACCAAAGATGATGGCTAAAGCTTCTTTCTCTATCTGTGAGTATCGACGTTGATGGTCATTAAGTGTTTTCGAAGCGAAGGCGATGGGGCGTTCTTGTCCATTACGATCCTTCTGGGAGAGAACGGCACCGACACCGTAGTCTGAAGCGTCAGTAGCTAGCGTGATGATCTTGTCGGGCTGAAAATGAGTGAGTTGTATAGCTTGAATTAAGGCGTTGTTGATTGTTTTCCATGCCTGTTGGCATTGCGGAGTCCACTGAAACTTAACACCTTTTTTACGTAGAGCGTTTAATGGAGCTGCCACTGTAGCGAAGCGTGGAATGAACTTATTATAATAGTTCGCTTTGCCTATGAAGGACTGAAGCTGCTTGAGGTTCTGAGGTGCTGGCATGTTTACTATCGCTGAGACATTCTGTGTACTAGGACGAATTCCATTCTTATCAAGTATATGTCCTAGGTAGTGAACTTGAGGTTGAAAAAAGGTACATTTAGCGAGATTCGCTCGTAGGCCATTGTCTTTCAATTTCTGGAGAAGGAGGCGTAGATTGGTTAGATGTTCCTGATGATCTTTTCCAGTAACAATAATATCATCCAGGTAGTTAGCACAACCGGGAATGGAGGCGGTGAGTTGAGCCAAATAGCGCTGAAAAATAGCTGCTGAGGATGAAACACCGAATGGGAGCCGCTGGAGCTGGAGCAGTCCGAGAGGAGTGTTGAGTGTGAGAAATTTCTTAGATTCTTCGTCTAAAAGTAGCTGGAGATATGCTTCTTTAAGATCAACTCGAGAGAAGAATTGTCCACCAGAGAGACGACGGAATAAGTCTTCTGGACGTGGAATAGGAAAGATATCTGTGTCGAGTTGTGCGTTGACTGTAGATCGAAAATCGCCACAAAGTCGAACATTACCATCAGGTTTCTTGATTACCACGAGTGGAGTAGCCCATTGACTAGAAGTAACTGGTACAACAATTCCAGTTTGTATCCATCTTTCTAATTCTTTCGTGACCTGGTCTTGAAGTGCTAGGGGTACTGGACGTGCCTTGAGGAAGCGAGGCTTAGCTCCGGATTTCAGCTGTATGTGAGCTGTATAGTTTTTTGCTGTTCCGAGCTGAGAGTCGAAGACTTCAGGAAACTGCGCTAGGAGAGCGGTAACGTCAGAAGTAGGATGCAATGTAGATACGACGTTAATGTTGTCATGTATCTGGAAACCAAATAAGTTAAATAGATCCATGCCCAAAATGTTTGATGCAGTGTAGTTGTTAACTACGAGAAGAGGAATGGCCTTCTGAATTCCTTTATAACTAGCCTGAAGCTTGATTTGACCTTTGATGTCAATTTTCTTCTTGTTAAATGTCACGAGCTGGATGTCAGCTGGAGAGCATGAAGGTGAACCTAAGTTATGGTAGGTAGTCAGGTTAATAATAGAGACAGGTGATCCAGTGTCTAATTGAAAATCGACAGATCGATCAGAGAATGAGAGAGGAATGATGATTTTGTGAGAATCCTTTGTGGGAAGAATAAGATTGATCTGATCAACTTCCATGTCTTGGCGGGGCTGTATATGCTTCCGGCGTGCTGCAGTAATCTTAGCAGGGCGGAGCGAACTTTGACAGACAGTCTTAATGTGTCCAAGTTTATTACATCGTTCACAAGTAGCTTTGAAAAAACGACAGTCACGACGTTCATGATGCTTGAAACAACCTCGGCAGGAAGGCAGGAGTTTCGAGGTGCTTTTAGAATTGGGCTTCCGTGTAGCATTGCGAGAGGGAACCTGGCGAGAATGCTTGGTGGAGAGCGCCTTATCCGTACGGTTCACTGTAGCAGAGGACTTGCGGGCCTGAGGCGAGACTTGTGCAACTTCGTGTGGAGAAGCTATGGCTGCGGCAGTCTTGGTAGTAAGCTCATAAACCGTAGCAATACGCTGGACGTCTTCTAAAGAAGGGTTACTCTGCTTGACAGCGTCGAAACGTATTTTGTCTTCAGGAGTATGTAAAATTATCATGTCCCGAATGAGAGAATCAGTGTAGGATGAACCACAACCGTCCTTGGAGCAGATGAACTGGCAGGGTTTAGCTAGACCACGCAATTCAGTTATCCATTCAGTATGTGTCTGATGGGGTTGCTTTCTGCTCTGAAAAAATTTATAGCGAGCAGCCACTATGTGAGGAGCTTTGGCATAGTGTTCCGTGAGACGGGCCAAGAGCTGCGTGAAGGGTACTTCAGATAAGTGTTCTTCCGGACTTAATTTACGTAGTAATTCACACGTAGCATTGCCAACCGAACTAAGAAAGAGTGCGCGGCGGCGTTGATCATCTGTGACAGAATGGCAGATGAAATGCTGTTGTAAACGGGCTAAATAAACTGACCATTCTTCCTTAGCCGGATCAAAAGCAGAGAACGGAGGAATAGCTGATGGCTGTGTAGAGACAGAAATAGGTTGAATAGCCTGAAGTAATGCTGCCTGTTGTTGTTGCATAAACTGTTGTTGTTGCTGCTGTAAGGCTTGGAAGACCGTAGCGAGTTGTTCCGCAGTAGCCATTGCGAGATGCGTGCAAGAAAGAGTAAGGTAAGCTGTGTGTCAGAACTGGTTGGAGTGTCGTTGTGTTTAGCACGTCGCCGTAGAGTTGACAACTGGGCCTGTTGAATTGTAGTGCCGTGTTTACCTCGTCGCTATAGAGTTGGCGATTGGGGCTGATGACGTGTAGTTTGTTGCTTTTTACCTCGTCGCTATAGAGTTGGCAACTGGGGTCGAAGAATTGTAGGTTGTTGCTTTTTACCTCGTCGCCATAGAGTTGGCAACTGGGGTCGAAGAATTGTAGGTTGTTGCTTTTTTACCTCGTCGCCATAGAGTTGTGTTGTAACCAAGGTTGAAATTTACAGAACACAACTTTTATTGCTTCACTTTATGATATTTACACAAATAACTGAAATTTATTTTGAAGCAAAAAGGAAAATTGAATCTTGAGAAAAGTCTGTCTTTATACAATATGTACAGGTTTACAGTCTTTATATACACTTCTATCTTGAAAAGATAGTCTTTGTGAATTGACACGTTGATAGTCGAGAACTATCTGGCACACTAACATGAATGTCCTTGAGAGTCCTTGTTTGTTGAAGTGCCTGAATTTCTAAAAAGCAAGTTCAATTGATTGAAGAAATTCCACCTAGCGAAACTAAGGGAGCTTGCATAAATTAGGGAATGAAAATGGCTTGTAAAAGAATTACGGAACATAGGCAGCGGAAACAGGTAAGGGAGCGGTGACCAGAGGTGAAACCTCGTACTGCCAGAAATTCAGTCCACCTGGTCGAAGCACATTTTCAAGAGGAGTAGCCTCCGTGCTCGACGTAGGGTGTATTCTGGAGCTGGACACCGGGGCAAGTGGGCCAGTGAGCAGGCAGGGAGCTCCTATTTATAGTACACTCGATGGTCAGGCACGCGCACTGAGGGCTGCGCGTCGAAGCTAGCAGAATGATACACAGGCGCGCGTGCAGCTGGCTGACGGAGCGAGACGGGAGCGCCGGACATACAACACTGTGTACCAAGTATTTGTTTTTAATTTGCTTTACGTCACACCGACACAGATAGGTCTTATGGCGACGATGGGATAGGGAAGGGCTAGGAGTATGAAGGAAGCGGCCTCGGCCTTAATTAAGGAACAGCCCCAGCATTTGCCTGGTGTGAGAATGGGAAACCATGGAATACCATCTTCAGGGCTGCCGACAGTGGGGTTCGAATCGAGGGGCGTATTCTCCTTGAATGCAATGCATTCATTGCATGCGTTATGATAACACAAAGAACTGTCTGATGTACGATTTTAGGTTGTTTCGAGTCAAATATTAACGATTTCATCTCTCAGAAGTTCAAAAGTTCCACGCAGCTGTACTAGTTCCGTTGCTTGACTACGTGTGCTGCTTGTGTAGTCTCACCGTCTACTCCACTCTAGGAAGAAAGAGACTACAAATGGAGGAGTTAAGGATGTAAGGCATTCAATCTTAAAATTGCATTCGGTGGCAGACGTAGTTCTGAAACCCTCCGAACGATGTCGCCGCAATTGAAACTTGGTCAGAATTTGTCACCCCATATCCGTGCTACCCTCTGCCATCTGTTAGCACCTTGGAGAAAGTCGGCATGTTTACAGCGAACGGGACGCGCAATTACCCCAGTGAGAACCCAACGTGACGAAACTGACCAATGCCACTGGGGTGACTTACCTCCAGTGCTTGAGTTGTGGCTAACTAGTGAGTTAATTCATTGTGTGTTTTGCTGATTAGTGAGTTCATTCTGTGTGTGTTGTTCCTGTGCTATTCGTCATTTTTGGTGTTTTATTATATTTTGCGCACAAGTGGTATTAACGATGGATGAGTCTAAAATGGATGTAATTGTAAATCGGTTTAAAAAGCTATTTACTGGCCGTTCGTTTGATGGAAAGATTCAAATAGTTAAAGCCAGGAGAGACCTCTACCTTCCCTTATAAATTTCTTCTTCTTCTTCTTCTTAATCTGCTTACCCTCCAGGGTTGACTTTTCCCTCGGACTCAGCGTGGGATCTCACCTCTACCGCCTCAACGGCAGTGTCCTGGTGCTTCAGACTCTGGGTTGGGATACAACTGGGGAGGATGACCAGTACCTCGCCCAGGGGCCTTGCAGGGGATGGGAAGGGATAGACAAGGAAGAGGGAAGGAAGCGGCCGTGGCCTGAAGTTAGGTACCATCCCGGCATTTGCCTGGAGGAGAAGTGGGAAACCATGGAAAACCACTTCGAGAATGGCTGAGGTGGGAATCGAACCCACCTCTACTCAGTTGACCTCCCGAGGCTGAGTTGACCCCGTTCCAGCCCTCGTACCACTTTTCAAATTTCGTGGCAGAGCCGGGAATCGAACCCGGACCTCGGGGGGTGGCAGCTAATCACACTAACCACTACACCACAGAGGCGGACCCTCGTAAATTTAAAAACAGAAAGCAAGAATTCTGTACGCACGTTCAATCCAGAAACTTACAGTAAAACTTTTTGGCTCGAGTTCACCTAATTAGGGTGAGTAGAACTGAAATTTACTTAACACATTGTGTTAACTGCATGGTTACTAGACTAGTCGCGCCTAACCACACGGCCAACTCGCCTGGTCGTACTGAGTGTAACAGCCTGCCTGAATGTTGGCGGGAAGTACCGGTAGCTGGGGAGTTAGATAACTTTCTTCTTCAGCATGCCATTCGTCTGGTTCATAATTTTCTGGTACTACTGGTACGTAACACAATGGTTCATCATATATTCGAGCTATTCAATCCCTACTCTGAGACACTGATTTAAATGATCAGTGTGCGTATCCTATTTAACGGAATAATGGCAGAGGAGTTTTCACGGCTGTCTGCGGCCTTCTCATTCCAGCTCTGGTACTCTGGACTGTTAGATCGGCACCGTAGTACTGTTTGTTAAACATGAGAAAATTTGCGGTTTTTATTTTGATCGAGTATTTTATCTGATAACCCTACATTCTTACGGTACTGATGTTTTTGTAATGACCTATGTTGACTTCAGTTAGGAAAATCACAAAGTCAGTCTTTCTGAGAATCCCGTAGCCTAGATCCTTGCCCGTAGCGAAGGACGGGTACATCAGCTAGTTTCGCAATAAAATTAGGAATTGTCAACAAACAATTTTGCAATTCATTTCTAAAATTAAGTGAAAATGACTAATCAAAAATGTGCTGGATAATTTTGATAGGACTCTTGAGGACTCTTCCTCACAAAATGAACGCTGAAAGGCATCGCAGTACGGACATTTTGATATCTGGGATGTCAAATTCCATTTTTGAAAATATTTGCCCGCACCGCGTTGTTGACTATATCATTGATGTAATACAGCTTAAGACGTAAATTCCAATGATTCAGATGGTTTTCTATCTTTAGTTTTAAATTACGACCAGCAGAATGCGCTTACTTGTCTCAAGGCAAAATAATCCTTTTACCCGGGACATTCTTTCCATAGTTTATAAACACTGTCTTCAATTTAGAAAAGCTGATTTGGTTCCTTAAAATACATATTTTGGTAAAAATTAAATTATCATAGTATAATCAATGTCAATACGAAAATACATGGAGAAACCTCCATGGTTTGGCATGTTTGAATCAATGCTGGTGACGTCAAACAACAAGCTGGACCAGGTCCGCCATTTCACAAGTTGATTTTCTGGTGAAGTTTAGATTCGTCTATCGTGAAATATTTACAGCATCTTGAAACATTCGTCCAGTTCAAGTACCTGAAGTTGTTTGTAATAAAGTGAACTGATGGCTGAAACAGACAAATTGAACATAGATAGTATTATAGCACGGTTATTAGAAGGTAAATATTTAGATGGATTTATGTTTTCCTTATCAGATATTTTTTCTAAACCTTACATTTCTGAATTTCATTTATAGTACTTCATTCATTATAGTCTCTGCAATGGTATTATTTAACACTCTTCTCGCCTCTTTGGGTAGGATTCCGGTTTTGTCTTAAGTGAATTGTATTTTTGAACTGTTTTATAAAGCCCAGCCCATGTAGTTCGGTCACAGTACTCGGTAAAGTAAATGTTACTGGAATACATCTGAACTAAAAAAGTAAACAAAACAAGATATTAGTTCTTGTAGGTCGTTGGTTATCGTTACATAGGTTTCGCATTTGAAATTTGATAATTTTGATTCAAACTTTTATGTATACTAGAAAGAGTTTTACGCCCTATAAGGAAAGAAAATCGAAGTATTACTTTTAAGTGTGCAGGATTATTATTTCGATTTGTGGTTAACTCTGTCTCATTTCTGAACTAAGTTGTTTGTAGAGATGTATTTATTTGTTTACAGTTAGAGGTGCAAGACCTGGCAAAAATGTCCAACTGACTGAAAATGAAATCAGGGGACTTTGCTTAAAGTCCCGAGAAATCTTCCTTTCGCAACCCATACTATTAGAATTAGAAGCTCCGCTTAAAATATGTGGTGAGTTGTTTGCTTCAGTTATAGTTTATTAGTTAAATTTACTAAATACGTTGCTGATGATGAGCTAAAATGTTTTTCTGACATGATTTGATGTCTAATTTGATAGTCACCAAGGCTGAAGCATATATAATGCAGAACTATTCTTAATTTTATTGTTGAGGACATTGGTTTTTATATACATGTATTTTTCTGTTTTTACAGGAGATATCCATGGACAGTATTATGACCTTCTGAGACTCTTTGAATATGGAGGTTTCCCTCCAGAATCAAATTATCTTTTCTTGGGTGACTATGTCGACAGAGGTAAACAGTCCCTGGAAACAATTTGCTTGTTGTTGGCGTATAAAATCAAATATCCAGAAAACTTCTTCCTTCTGAGAGGAAATCACGAATGTGCGAGCATCAACAGGATATATGGCTTCTATGATGAATGTGAGTAATCAGTTGTAATAAGTAGTTGGCTTGGTGGTGTTTCTGAACCCGGTGTGCATATTTAAGGAAGAGAAACAGCATATAAAAAGTTCCTTTCTTTGTGCTTGCCAGGGACCCGCCATTCCTCCTCTACAAGTTTTATTATTATATAGAAGAATTGAAACCGAGATTGTAAATCGGTGAAGTGATCATTTGCTTTGTTCGTATTGGCAGACCACTTTTATTGTGTCTGAGCTCTCATAGTGTCCAGACACAGGACTGCCTCATTCGGTAAAAAGAAGAAAACCGCACATTTTGAAATTGTTTTGGCGTGTGCAGTATGAAGAGTGCTGTATTCGAGACGTGATTACTTGGTATTAGCCGGCCCCGTGGTGTTGGGGTAGCATGCCTGCCTCTTACCCAGAGGTCCCGGGCTCGATTCTTGGCCAGGTCAGGGATTTTTACCTGGACCTGAGGGCTGGTTCGAGGTCTACTCAGCCTATGTGGTTAGAATTGAGGAGCTGTCTGACAGAGAGATAGCGGCCCCGGTCTCGAAAGCTAAGAATAACAGCCGATAGGATTTGTCATGCTGACCACACGACACCTCGTAATCTGCAGGCCTTTGGGCTGAGCAGCGGTCACTTGGTAGACCAAGGCCCTTGAAGAGCTGTAGTGCCATGGGGTTTGGTTTGTTTGGATTACTTGGTATTGATGTTGTGAAATTTGCTGTCTTTTTAGTTACGGGATTATTAAGCAATTTATTCCTTGTCGCTCTCCGTCACGTCTGTCCAGACCAGACCAGTGGTCTGAGTTGCGCCATATTGGATCTGTAATCTAACTTTTGCATACTGGGTATGGAAGCTTTACCATTGGCTCTTCATGTAATTAGCAGCAATATAAATAGGTTATGTGATCGAAAGGGATCTATGAAATGTCACTGTAATATTTGTCCCAAATGGAACATAATTGCTTTTACACAAAGTGAAAAACCTGTGGTAAATTAAGAAATACTGTTGTTGCTAGAGAAATATCTTGAGAAATATGTCTGCGTACTTACGGGCTGTAGACAGGGCTCCCTTATGTTGCATTCCGCTGGCCATACCATCTTTTGTTTCTTTCTTGAGGTCCAGGGATAGCACCAACGAATGGGAGTGCTTTGTCTGTGAATTCTCATTATCTTTGTCCATATGACTAGCGCAGGCAGTTCAAACAGCAAAATAGCATGATCCCTGGACCAATAAATATATTACTGTTTTCTTGAGAGGAAAAATAGCATGATCCCTGGACCGATAAATGTGTCATTTAATGAACGAATTAGGTCACAAAATGAATGAGCAGCATGAAAAAAAGACACCTAATTAATTCAAACAACTTCAGTGAGCAAAGACATCACACACGAAAGTGTTAGACAAACAAAACACATATGGAAGTGCTGCGACGTAGCAGAAAAAATAGTTGTAAGGTAGTTAAATATGTATCCATATTATTCTCTGCTAGTAAAATATTTTGTACCATTTCTTAATTTACTGCAGATTTTACACTTTATTTGAGTAAAAGACATTATCTTCCATTTGGGACAAATATAGTAGTATTTCCTAGATCCCTTTCGTTCACGTAACCTTTGCTCTTCAAAGCAATTTCTGGTGGTACACTGCCAGGTTTTGGTGTATATAAGCAATAGCCACTGTCTAAAATAAGTAGGAGCCTGAGGTGTGTACCATAAAGGCCTTGCCATCAGCCATCTAATTGGTGGTTGCTTCTGTACCTGTTGGGCACAGTTAGGAAAGAGGAAAAGCATTAAAAAATGATTAGCAATGATATCTTTCGTAGTAGAAAGGAGAGATCCTTCCTTTATGCTTGCCAAGGACCCACCATCCTGCCCCTAGAAGTATTTTGTCTGATAGAATAATTAAAACCTGTGTAAGTCATCTGAATGTGACAGTTTACTGTATTCCTATTGGCTGGCCAAGTTTTGCATTGTCTCCGATAGAGCCTGCTTTGTGTCCAGGCACAGGGCTACCGCATTTGGTAAAAGTAAGAGAACTGCAAGTCTGGAAATTGTCATGGCATTTGCGGGGTAATAGGGCTCTATCCATGAAGTGATCGCTTTTTGCAATTGTCATGATGTATGCGGGATGGGAGTGCTTATTAATTGTGGGATTATTTTGCAATTTATTTCTTGTGGGGTCTATGAAAGAAGCTCGATGGTCTTGTCACTAGCCAGACCTAACTAATCCAGACCAATGGTGGTGTTACGAGATACTAGAGGCCTGCGGGTTTATGCCCGCAGACTGTTTGCTTGCTCACAAACATTGGCAAGCCTGCGAAGTGTTTTGTGCTGTCGTCCGGGTCACGCCATGTTGCATCTGAAACCCAACTTTTTTCTGCCTGGTACAGAAGTTTTACCATCTAACTTGAACTGAATTGTGGGGTCAAACTCTCATCAGTTCTAACTAGCAAAAATTAGCAACATATGCTAGAGGGATTTTTTTGAAGTGCTTCATGAAGCTTACATTGCAGGGGCATAAGAGATAGGTTAGGGATACAACATGGCACAGCTTGGACATCACAATATAATAAACAAGGCTTGTCAACGTTGGCCTATTAAGCGACACAGCACATTATTCTGTGTTTGAGAGTGGATAAAACTTGAATTGATGAATACTGAATCCCATTATTACCCTTGCCATGTGGACAGTATGACTTCTGTGCAGAACACTGATAGAGATTGGCCTGGACCCTTCTAAAAACTGATAAGACCATTAGTCTCCTTTGTTTAGGTCCAGTAAGTGACAAGACCCATTGGTCAGCTGTGGTTAGGTCTGGGGAGTGACGGACCATTTGGTCTGTGTACAGAATATATGCAATTGAAGGGCTTAGGCTTCGTTTAGGTGTATGTCTTATTACATTTTCAGCACTGTACCAGCTGGTAAATCCTCGGAAGTGTGGAGAGTTGTTGCACACACTGTGACAGTTTCATACTTCTGTTTTTTTATTTTCACGGATTGTGGCAGTCCTATGGCCAGTCATGATGCAAGCTCTTTCGGAGACAATAGGAAACTTGTCTACATCACAGCTGACCAAAAGCGATATGGAAAATGGACACCTTTTGCAGATTTATAGTCCATTTTAATTCTTTCATGTAAGTAATAATACTTTGGGTTGATGGGTTCCTAGTAAGTATAAGGAACAATCTCCATTCTCTGCTACTTCAGGTATCACTTAACATTTATCTATACTTTTCCTGTTCCCTAAGCATGTGTCCCTGCTGTGGAAGCACCAATGGGTGTATCTTCTTTTGAATTAGTCTAACAATCCAAATTATGGACTCTTCATAATTTGTCCACACAAGCAAACACTAGTCAGGCATTACTTACGATTGTAAAGAGTGCAAGAATTTTTGTTGTTTACAATGGAAATCATTGACAGCAATGATTTTGGTAAATAGCAATGTGTGATGCGCTGCTATGTCATATAATAAAAAATCTTCAGTTGGAGCAGACTGATAGTTCTTAAAGTGAGAAAGAATACTCTTTATCTTCAACCAAGTATAACTTCTGCCTGTAATTCACTTGGCTTTTGTTTTATGAAGATCTTGTATATCTTGCTTCTGTGAATTACTTGCTAGCTCAAATGATTCTTTAGTATATTGTGAAATGTCTTATGCAGGAGTATCATTGGTTACGGTACACAAGCCGGCTATCGCCAGTTCTCTCGTAGGCGCCGTCATATGGTGTTAAACATGTTCATTAGGGTACAAGGAAGTAGAGGTGCGAAAATACGAGGTTTTTGTATTGTTACCTGCCATATAGAACACTGAAGAAGACACTATATAGGACTGGTAGAGCACATGGCGACCATGTTTACTTGGTGATGGAGGGGTGATGACATCACAGGGTGTAAGAGAGAGACAGGGAATTAATATCTGAAAACTAAGTCCGAATTTTTGCTACTGCGCATGCGCCGCCAATTTAATTATTTAGTATTTCACCGTGGACAAGAAAAAATGACGTCACGCCCCCCTGTTCCTCTGTAGATAACTCAGGTGGTACACCTGGTAATGGCGACGGGAGCTGTGACGTCAGACAGGGCCGTCAACTCTAATGCGCGTAACGAAGGGGGCATAACACCAGCTGTCCTGATGTGTGTGTGTTCATCGAAATATGTACATATCCATGGCACTTGAAGGAATATGGCAGAAAATGCATAATCTTGGTGTATACAACATGTGAATAGTTTACGTACAACTATTCGGGAATGCATACCTATTATATACATTTACTTTACATAAAACTATACATTCCCCAGCCCAACGTGTATAACATTATAAGGAAGTGGAAATAATGCACATCTTACTTGGAAGTCTTTGTAGAGGTGAGATGTGGGCCTAAAACTATTCGGGAAACAATAATCATATGATGTCCGTTCTTCGCCCATCAATAGGTAAGTAGTGCTGTTAGGAGTAGAAGGTGAGTACGCTGCTTATTATATTATGCGAATGTCGTGCATTCTGCTTCAGTGCTGTTGAAACAGGCCGCCGTTCCATATGTCGGCACGGCATGTCCTCTATCGCCAAGTGGTTAGGTTCCTGAGGTTGGTACGTCTCTGACGATATGTAGATCGAAGGTGGAGGGGTGGTGATTCGCTGGAGCTCCAGTCGCCATTACCATGTGGTCGTGAAACGTGTGCCTGTACTGTCAATGCACGTTTTGGATATTTATTTCCCTAATGGCTCGTATATGTGCGATATCGTGTACTTGACTCCGGAACGACTGATTCGTACATTCCGTTGCGGTTTATGTGCGTTGTAGGTGTGTTATTGTGTAGAAACATGCGATGGAACGAACCTCGTGAGTGCTGTTATATTAACGTATGCTAGCTGGCGTCGTAGACAATGGCCGGCCGTACGTGCAATGGATACCAAAAGGACCGTCTGTATTAATCGGTGAGTACCGTTAGAACACACTACTTCCTATTGGTACTGTGTGCATGTGCCATGTACTGTAGCGGGGTCGAAGCCGCGGAGCGGCCCTAGATCCACATCTCTCCTCTAAAGGGAATTCCATGTACAATGTACATTCGTTTCACGACCATAAAATGTTATGCCTGTTGGGCTGCGGAAGGTGAAGTTTTGCTTAGAAGTAAATGTATATCATAGGTATGCCGGCTGGTTGCATGGCGTTTATGCAGGCTATTTGCATGGTGTTTCCTTCCTTATACTGTTTCGACGCGGAGGGGCGGCCCTAGGCCTACATTCCTGCTCTACAAGGAATTCTACATACAATGTATATTCGTTTCACGTCCGTATAATGTTATATACCGGGTGGGCTACGGAAGGTAAAGTTTGTCCCAAAGGTAAATGTATATCATAGGTATGCCGGCTGTTTGCATTGTGTTCCCTTCCTTATAATGCGGAATGTACAGTTTTACCCAGTACCTTTCTATCATAGGTATGCATTCTGTGATTTGCTGTGCTCATTTTCTGCTGTAACCCATGGGATGCTTAGTTTTGTTTGTATGTACATTTAAATGTCAGATGTTGCCTCGTTACGTCATAGTTTCATCATGGCTGACCTTCCAGAGGTTGACGGGATGAACTATGACGTCATCAACGTGGCTACCCTGGCAAGAGAGCCGTAGCGCTTGGCACATATTGGCATTTAATAATTATGTACAAATTGCAAAAACTCAATTTTCGCATCTAAGTTCCTTTTGTGGACATAGTAGAATTTGCCCTTTAGGTTAAAAAAGTTTCTGAGATCTGGAGATAGCTGGCTTGTGTACCGGACCCGTATCATTTGCAATGTCCAGTTCTTTTTCACTGACTTAGGAAGCAGGGAGTATTAAGTGAGGGCGTTTGTACTATTCAAAACAGACTGCTGCATAAAGTTGTTCCAAGAATAGCAGTGATAACACATGCTCAAGAAACTCTTTTTTGTTCTTGAAAGTTTTTCAATTTAACTGTCAAGGAACGTTGGTACTAACTCACACAACCCAGTACTGGTAAAATGTTTTGCCAGCAAACTGTAATGTTGTGAAATATACTTAAAAGCCAGGTACACCACAGTAGGCCCTAGTATGTTATTTTGTTATATTGGAACTCATTTTTCAGTTTCAACGTAATCTATAACTGAAGATTTTTCAGTCTGAAACTCCTTTTCGGTTGCAAACAGCAGGAAAATTGTGCAATGGGATGATATTCTGGGTGTCTTTGGGTTACATTAGTTACAAAATTCATGCAGGTCATGAAGGTTTGAAGTTTTTTTAATGGATAGGATGGACATCAGTTAAATGCTATAATGTTAATGTACAATTCAACAGTGTCCTGTAAATTTACATCCTAGAAACTATTTTGAAGCCACTTTTTAACCCGTCTCTCATGACTTTCAGGTTGGTGATATTTTATTTAAAGAATTATTTTTAAAATACAATGAATTTCATTGTTTGTTAGAAAGTAAATGATTGGGATCTAAAAGTAATATATTCCAGTATTAGGACTAGAGTAAAGCCAATTGTATCTTGTTACCTCTGTCCTAAATGTTATGAATTTAAGCAATGGGGTTATTTGGAAGTCCTGAATTTGATTCCTCAGAATTCTGAAGCTATAATTAAACATGAAAATCATAGCACACACAACGCAGTGTAAAAATTTAAGTAAGACTCGCTTAAATCTGTTGAGGCATGAACTGATTGCGACCAAAGCCCCTTGTCTAGATAGAAATAGCATAAAGGTTGATTTTTTTCAACAATTTTCCTGCAAAACCAGGATCTCATTAGTATGCCATGCGAGTGGTGTCTGCTCGCACATGTTCATGACAAACCAGCTAAAGAATATAAGTAATTGTCTAGAAATAAAAAGTTATTGCATTGAACTTCATTATTTTTGTAGAAAGGATAAAAATAACACTCGCAATAGTGGTGATAGATGGTAGTTACCAATATTTCCAGTCATGTTTTGTGGCCCCAGGTCTGGTGGTTTTATTCAAGAAAGGAGGGATCTGTTTGAAGAACTAATCGGTGTTTTGTTTGAGAAGATTTTGATTAATAGATCAATTTATATATTTGGTGAACAGTTGCAGTTGCCTGCTTGGAGAAACCGTCAGATATCGTGTAAAAATTGCCTTGTTAGTAGGGTTGCTATCCTGTGCAATTCGAACATTTTCAAATGTTTATATCTGTGATATTAATGGAACAATGGGATACCGTATAATACACAAGGTTTCACGGCATTGCTTTATCACCACACTTCCCTAAACTCCCTTTTACACAATAGGAATGAAGAGAAGTTATGGAAGGTTTCATAAAGGATTTCTCAGGTAAATTGAGCAGGACAAAATTTTCCTGAGAGCTAAAATTTGAACCTCTTGGTTGCATTTTATCAAATTTACTTTCTATTTTGAAGATAGCTGATGGAGACCAAATATTACATTGGGGACTACCGAAACAGTAGAGGAGGTACCAGCGCTGCCATTTAGCATACTTTTCTTATTGTCGGGATCTTCATCACTCAACTCACCAACACAATTTCGTTCCACAATATCTTTCTATCCACTTAATTGAAAATCGCTCTCACTATCGCTGAATTTGTCACTTTCATCTAAAAGTCTGGCTATTTCCTTCTCATGCTGCTCGAACGACTCCATGTTGCTAAACAACGTTTGTTTACAAGCTCGCATGGTCTTCAGAGAATGCACACAAAGCGTTATTTCTACAAAATTATAACTATACATGGTTGCAAATTGTCATCGAAAGATGGCAGTAGCTTACTGTACCTGTAATTCATGCGTGCGTAACATGACAGAGGAGTTATATAGGCAAGAAAATCAACATAGGATCTATGCAGGATATTCTTGTCGGGCATGGCCCACCGCGCGAGTGCTAAGGGTTAGAGCTATGGGCTTTCATCAAAAACAAATGCAGCAACAGAGTTTCAGACAGGTAGTAGTGCTTCTCGATTTTGTTTTCTTAATAGGTTGTCCTCTGTTGACAAAGTTGTGTGGTGATTAAGGCATAACAATTTATTAAAATTTGTATCCACCTTATTCAATAGGCTACATTAAAATGTTGTTAAGATAAAATTACAACATATATTTTATCAGAACTAGTTTCAACACCTTTTTTTGCGTCATCATCAGCTGATATACATTTTAGGAAATATTGGCAAACACATATGTTACTTCACATAAAACAAATTTAAAAAAACATATTGATCTAAAAACCGTGTTAAAATCATATTGTTTCAACGTCCATATTATCTGAGACTTGCGAGTATTAAATTTTAAGTTGATGAGGTCCGCTAAGCTACTCGGTGCTTCACAAGGACAACGATCTTTTAGAGGTGAGTCACATAAATGTTTGCGTTATAAGACGTAAATTTCATATTCCTGCCTTTTCAGTTAAGCGATAGTTTACTAGATTCCTATTATTTCAGGTCCGCATTGAACTGGGAATGAGATAATTAACATGTTAAAGCATCGACTGCTCGTTTCTACCTCACTACGATTGCTCCATTATAACTGGCTTGAAGATTTTATTGAATTATTTTAATACGGTTCTACATCACAGTTAAAGAAGTGTTAAACTGAGCTAATGTTTCTTTAAGATGATTGTGTTTTCAGTGGTTGTTCTTGTTAAACCCATGTTAATTTATGAGGAAGCAAACCAACTTACATCGGACTTCATCAACTTACAGTTTAATACTTGCAAGTCTCAGATAATATGGACTTTGCAACAATATAATTTTAACACGGTTTTTAGATCATCAATATGTTTTTTAATATTTGTTTTATGTGACGTAGATAAACATGTGTTTGCCAATATTTCCTAAAATGTATATCAGCTGATGACGCAAAAAAAAAAAAGCGTTGAAACTAGTTCTGATAAAATATATGTTGTAATTTTATCTTAACATTTTAATGTATTGAATAAGGTGGATACAAATTTTAATAAATTGTAATCTTGGTTCAATACGGACGAATAATGAAATTTATTAACTTAACTGATTAAGGCTTAATACGAAATAATTACCATAAAAAGGTTTCTTAGTGTGTGTCCTGAGTTCTGTAATGCTTTTATTCGTTTGTTTTCAACTTTTGAAGTTATAGAGCTTTGAAATTTTGGAGTAACTCTTAGTCTTAGTGGCAAGTCACACCTACACGTGTTAATTTGAACGGAAATAATTTTTTCCTTTATGAAATTGTGACATTAGTATTTCAGTGAAGAATGCCGTTCATTCCATTGAGATTGGGTGTAAACCAAGGGAGCTAGAAGTCTTCGAAATTACTGCTGCCGAGTCCATATGGTGGTGGTGGGGGGGCTTAAGGGTGCATGTTTTACATTACACTATCATTTCAAAGGAGAAAAACTGTGATTCCAGACTGTCACGTTCCAGCATGCCGAAGTAAACGTCAGCTATAGCCTATTCATACAACCAGTTCCATAAGTGGGAGCTGTAACAGAAATGCTGTTGCATATAATTCACTGGAATAGCTTTGAAAAGTGTGACCCACAATATCAAGATCTGCTTACCTTATGTGCTACAAAATGCATTGGATTATACTGAACATTTCACAAACTTGATAAACCTTTCTATCCTACAGTTTTGGCCATCATATTCACCAGAGTTAGACTACCAAGTGCTAGTGTGGGCTTTCATTAAAAAAAAAATAAAAAATAAAAAAAAATGCAGCAACAGATCTCCATCTGTCTTGTAGTACAACTTGTTTCTTCTCCCCGTGAGATAGCAAACACATTTAACAGTAGATTTAAAAATAAGTTCACTGTAGCTGACAAGATGATAAAGATGTTGATTCCCATAGGCAACCTCAAATATTTGTTCCGAGTGAGTAAATTTATAATACCAATGTAGTTGGTCTGTTATTGGACATTATAAATTTTCCAGCTAACTCATTCCTGGTTGCAAGCATTTCGCCCCAGTGTGCTAAGTTGGGCTCATCAGTTGGTAAATAGCACACCCACCAAGAATCATGGCTAGTGCATACCGTGGAGGCCACTGTGTAGGCTACTTGGAGCCACCGGCAGTGCCAATGCACTGTGAGAGACTTTGTCTCATTTTCGAAAATTGATGCCTGCCTGGACAGCAGATGGTGATGTTCCAGTATGCCGAAATCAAACGTTAGCTATAGCCTACTCATACAACCAGTTCCCTAAGCGGGAGCCGTTACATATAATTCAATGGAAGAGCTTAGAAAAGTGTGAGCCACAATATCAAGATCTGCTTAAACCTGACATAATACAAAATGCATATATACTGAACATTTCACAAACTCAGTAAACCTTTCTATCCTACAGTTTTGGCCACATATTCACCAGAGTTGAAGACTACCAAGTGCTAGTGTATGTGCAGAAGTACAGGGACCCAATGGGATTCAACATCTTTATCAGCTGATGGCTAGGCAGGCATCAATTTTTGAAAATGAGATGGTCTCTCATGCTCCAAGTAGCCAATGCAGTGGCCTCTACGGTATGCACTAGCCATGCGTCTTGGTGGGTGTGCTATTTATCAACTGATGAGCCCAACTTAGCACACTGGGGCGAAATGCTGGCACCCAGGAATGAGTTAGCTGGAAAATTTGTTTTCCAATAACGGACCAACTATATCGGTAGCTGATAAGGGCAAAGACATGTTCACTGCAAGGTCACCCCATCCCTTCCATCCCCTAACCATTCTACTTTACTGCTAACGAGTTCGCAGCAAGTCTTTGGAGAACTTGTGCAGCAAACTCCCCAGATGACATGCCACTGAGAATTATCCACTGCTGTGCAGATGCTCTAGTAACTTCTCTTTATGCAGTATTGAAAATCTCAATGAACATAGGAACTTCATGAATGGAAGAATGCAAACATTGTTCCCATGTTCAAAGACGGCATTGGAGAAAATAGACAATTACTGACTGGTCTCAATAACATCTGGTATATATAAATGTATGGAGCGCCTAATCAGAGATGCCAACTATTACGATTCAATCGTAATAATTACGAATTACCCAATATAATTACGCCTTTACGAATGACACACCACAAATTACGATTTTTTGTTGATTTTGAAATCTAAGTGTATGAAGTGTTCAAAAGGATACAGTTCAATTCGCAGTAATAATTTATACCCCTTTCCTGTCCCTCGTTTAAGAATATTTCGTGTTTTCATGCGCCGAACGCGGTGTGTGCTTCCAGTACTGGAAATATACAGTAGGCACCTGTGAAGTGGTATATCTTGCGGAGTTGTTGTCTTTGTTCGTCACATGATCAGACTTCCATGCAAGTATGCGAGTTCTTTTGTCTTTGTTTTGGTGGTAAAGTAGTGACAAACTCCGTTTAATTGTGAATACTGTGTGCGTGCGGATATATGCTAATCGTGTGTTACGAAATGCAAAAGGTTTGAAATAATGAAGCAATTGCTTGTGCAGGAAATTACGTTACTGTGACTAGTGACGCAAGTAATAAATATAGTTGAAAAATAAGGGAGGTATACTCGGAAGAATGGCCCTGTTTAATGCTTTTCTCAAAATCTCATTCGCACGTGTTTTGTAGTGTGTGTAGCCGCGGTGTTTCGGATGCGCATGATGAAGAACAAGACTGAATTTTGTGCTAATATGAACTCCGAACTGTTAAGTGCTCTGTTAGTGCAGAGGATGCACATGATATCAAAAGAAAAAAGCATGTCAGCAGTGTACGTTTACCAAACAGCAACTACAAGCTTTAAATGATATGTTAGTAAGATCACAAAAAAAAAAAAAAAATCTACGACCGCCCCGCCCCCCGTGCCCTAACGGCTGCATTACGATTTACCTTTCTTGAAAGTTGGCATCTCTGCGCCTAATTGGGAACATGCATCATTTTCAAAAATATTTTTTTTGAAAAGTACACCAATGAAATAGTACGTAAACGTATTACATTGTGGTATGTTGCCTTGTTTTCTACCATTAAAAAAATATTTACTAGTGCCTTTCCGCAAGGCGAGTGAAACGGCCTCTGACGTAAGCGGCGCGCTGTGACGTCACGATCCAGTACCGCATGGAGCTCTACCAGCCGTTGTGCATCAGCCGTTGCTAAAAGCCGATTGTTTATTATTCATGATCGCGAATAACTTCAAAATGACAGAAGAAAGGTTCAAAACAGCACAATCAGACAATCTATCATGTGTAAATGTCATCATTCTTGAAAAATAGTGACTTTTGTGGCCGCAGAAATTCGCGGATAACAAGCAAGTTTGTAAGTGGCGTCTTTTATATACGTGCAATGTACTGTAACCCATAGTATTAGGATAACAACGAACCTGGATAGATATCACATCACTTTCAACATTTCCTTCTAGACTGATTCCCATATTAAAGAATAACATTACATTTTCGGGCTTTCAGCATTAGTAAAGTAAGAAATCGGATTTCAGCACTAACATAATCATATACTGTAGGTAGCATTATAGTACTAGTCCGCTTCTGTGGTGTAGTGGTTAATGTGTGTGACTCCCGGAGGCCCTGTTTCGATTCCCGGCTCTGCCATGAAAGTTGAAAACAAATAGTACGAGGGCTGGAACGGGGTCTACTCAGCCTCGGGAGGTCAACTGAGTAGAAGGGTTTCGAATCCCACCTCAGCCATCCTCGAAGTGGTTTCTCGTATTTTCCTACTTCTCCTCCAGGCACCTAAGGCCACGGCCGTTTCCTTCCCTCTTCCTTGTCTATCCCTTCCGATCCTCCCATCCTCCAACAAGGCCCCTGTTGAGCATAACAGGTGAGGCCGCCTGGGCGAGGTAATGGCCATCCTCACCAGGTGCATCACCATACTCAAAGTCTCACGTTCCAGGACACTCCCCTTGAAGTGGTAGAGGTGAAATCCCTCGCTGAGTCCGAGAGAAAAGCAACCCTGAAGGATAAACTGATTAAGAAAGAAAGAAAGAAAGAAAGAAAGAAGGAAAGACAGAAAGATCATAGTACTATAGGGCTATAATCTATCATTCCCCAAAAAATATATATTTATGGTTGGGACAACTGGCCTACCCACTTCCGGGGCACATGAAAGAGAATTAAATATCTTTGTGGAGGGAAAAAATATAAATATAAATATAAAGATAAATATAAAGATAAATATGACTTCATCTAGTTTTCACAAGTCGGGCTGAGTGGTTCAGACTGTTGAGGTGCTGGCCTTCTGACCCCAACTTGGCAGGTTCGATCCTGGTTTAGTCCGGTGGTAGTTGAAGGTGCTCAAATACGTCAGCCTCGTGTCGGTAGATTTACTGGCACGTAAAATAACTCCTGCAGGACTAAATTCCTGCACATCGGCGTCTCCGAAAATCGTAGAAGTAGTTAGCGGGGCGTGAAGCCAATAACATTAATTACATTTGGCTTTTAACAAGCTGAGCGTATCAGGAAATAAAAGTGTCCTGGTGACATTTTAATCGCTCAATACAGGAATGTCTTTGGGTGCTGTGACTTTTACATTTTTTTTTCTGTTTGCTTTACGTCACACCGTCACATATAGGTCTTATGGCGACGATGGGACAGGAAAGGCCTAGGAATGGGAACAAAGTGGCCGTGGCCTTAGGTACAGCCTCAGCATTTGCCTGGTGTGAAAATGGGAAACCACGGAAAACCATCTTCAGGGCTGCCGGCAGTGGGGTTCAAAACCCACTATCTCCCGGATGCGAGCTCACAGCTGCGCGCTCCTAACCGCACGGCCAACTCGCGCGGTATTTTTACCCTTCGGTTTATTGACTTGGCTTGTATAACCTAAAACTTAGGCTAAGTTGGATAATATTTTAAACACCTACATCACTATTTTCACCTGTGTGCAATTATGTTATTTATTTCGTTAATATTATGATAATTATTACAATTGAGCATTGTTAACTTATAAGACCCCAACAGACAAGCATTGGTTTTGTGTAGAGTTATACATTTGTTCAATTCACGTTGTTTCCTTGCATGATGTACACGCCTATTCTTTGTTACATTATAGAGTATTTAGATATAGCCTAAATTTCTTTACCAATTAAGCTCTTCAATAAAGACATACATAACTGTCCCATGCCAAGATATATTGGTAGAATTAGAGCTGTCAAAATGGTTCATAACCCCTTTGATTTATTATCTTGGCATGGATCACCCAAAACATAGGTTAGGTTTGGAGAATACTTTAATAATCAGCATTATTTACTGCACTGTTTATTACTTTCATATTCCAAGATGTAATTGAAGCATTTAAATAAAGCTTCATACATTAAAATTTAAAGTTTTACCACTAGAACAGCTGACATCGAAAAGTGATTTGAAAATTCAAACAAATTCATCTTACGTTAAAATCTTCAAAAAAATAAACTGTAGACTTTTCCGATATATCACCAGCATTTCTCCAGCTCGCCAAAATCCATTTCTCCCTAGTTTGAGCGTCTTTGGAACGTTTATAAACAATTTGTTTGGTATGGTATGCGATGTGCTATCGCACATCGGAACTCTGCACCATTTATAAGTTTTCTGCCTTACTGTCTGCGCAGGATTCATTTTAAGTCTAAAATATACCACTCAGATTATTATCCAATGTATAGACCTCGAATTTAACCATACTAGACACTAACGTAAAGTAGAAATACGCGAAGTGTATCCTGCTTCTCACAGCACACTATGTGTTATTTCGTCTGCTAATTCAGTCAACCTGTACGATGACGTCAGACCAATGAGATCGCGTACTTGCGTGACGTGACATTTTCGTAGATTTTTATCATGTTTGGAGTTATTATTTGTACATTCTGATCACATTTTTGAATTCTGCATGCAATTTTGAATCAGATTAGCATATTTTTAATTAAAACCCCGGATCATGCATGTTCCCTATTGGCAAACTTGTGCTGGATTTTCTTAATGAGAGTAACTTCTTGGATAAAAGCCAACATGGATTCCTCCCTGGAAAATCCTGTACTAGTGGCAAGATTCCCTGGATCAGTCTAATATCTCCCAAGTGGACTGCTTAAATCTTGATTGGAGTAAGACCTTTGATTGGGTACCTCTTTGACTATTGTTAAAACTTAGCAAGTACTGTATGTCATTCAAGGCAAACTGCTGGCAGGGCTGAGATCATTCTTGGTAGGATAAACATAGTACTTTTACAGTATCCAGTATTTGGGAGATAGTGGGTTCGAACCCCACTGTCGGCAGCCCTGAAGATGGTTTTCAGTTTTTCTCATTTTCACACCAGCCAAATCCTGGGGCTATACCTTAAGGCCACAGCCGCTTCCATCCTACTCCCAGCCCTTTCCTGTCCCATCGTCGCCAGATGACCTACCTGTGTCGGTGTGATGTAAAGCAACTTGTAAAGTAAAAAAATAAATTAAAAAACCCATTAAAATTCTGCTGGCTGCAGAGACTCCACATAACAAGTGGCCTCAGGGTACAGGAAACAGTTTTGTCATTACTCGTCATTCAGTTCACTTAACGGCTGGTGGTTGCTGTTTTGACCAGGTGCTGCTGGCAGAGTTTCGCTTTGAAAGCTCTGTATCACAGCACCGAAAGTGCTTAGAGCAGAATAGTGGTAAGCCCCTAGACATGAAAATATTTACATATTTTGTATAGAACCCCTAGGAGTTGCCATTAATGTATGTTGTAATATGTGGAGCATACCACCATTAACGAAAATCCCTCAAAATCATATAGGTTTGTTATGAACATCAAGGCTGGTTAGATCCTCAACAGGTCGACCATTGGTAGCCACTGCCTAGGTGTCGCCAGGATCGACTGATGGGTGGGGGGCTGTAGTTGGGAAATAATTGTAGAACATAATGTGTTCGTGCACGTGATGTGCCCACGCATGAGTATCACTATAAGGACACTGATACAAGTGAATTATGTTGATATTCACGTTGCAGTACTGGTACATAAAACCTTGTATTAAAATACAGAACAAGAACAATATGGTCAACAGTTTTATGGTTAATGGTATGTTCAGATTACAGTCTAAAATCCAACTTTGCGTCTCTGAATGTTCAAAAGAGCCAACCCATTGAGTAGACTTTCACTTGTTTTTTTTTCCCTGTTTATTTTCTTTTGTAAAATTTCTATGGGTTTATGCAACTGTACTGAGGTGGTGTACGGAGGAAATGGGGAGTGAAGTGGTTTCCTGTTGCTTTCCTTGCTGAGCCAGAAGGTCATATCAGTCTATCAAGCCCACTGAAATGCAAGAACAACACTTTAACACTATTCATCACAGGGACTGTCTAGATAAGGAATGGTGTTGCTAACTTTGCTCATTCTTGTCATTTTCATATTGTCAAAACCAATGATCAGAGTGAGACAGGTCTGTGAAAGTAAGTTTTATTTTAGCACAGTAAACACTTGTCTTTATAGAAATGGTTATGGGCTTGTTCCATTATACAGAAGAATTTTCTGATTTGTTGGTAGGACTTCAGCTGTCTACTTCAAATAGAAATCCTTTTTATTCCAGAGTAGGAGGAAGGAAGTATTCATTCCTGTCTTGCCCACGTTTGTGGTTCTTGGAATTCTAGTGTGTCATTTCCTGAAACAACTTGTGTACTGCTGCTTCCTTGTTGGAACTCTCATGTCATGGGATGTTATGTTCTTATCAGATGCTGTCTTCAGCTTCTTCAAGAATTTTGATAAAGGACCTGTTGCTTCTTTGGCTTATGGCAAGTCTTGTTCAGTGAGATGTTTTTGTTCCAACATTTTTCTGTAATGAGTGGAGTTAACCTCTAGAGGTTGAATCATTTAAGACATCACATTACTGTGTGATATATTGAAACTGGACTGATCTAGATTGTTAGCTTCATGTAAATAATATTATCACAAACTGTGGTTGGAACACATTGTGTTGCCCAGTGAAGTAATAACTCCGTTGCCATGGTTAGCCAGTGTGAGTCCCATTGGTAGAAAAAACTTGCAACATGAAAGGGGTAGGAGAAGTAGTGGTGTAAAATTTCTAATCACTAGATTGTGGGCCAAAAGGCTAGATTTAATTCCAAACCTCTCTGCAGTGTTCATGTAGAGTGAGGGCATATGATGCTGTTGAGCTGACCCCTTGGTTTTATTCAACAAGAGTAAGCTATGTAATAACAATGGGTTTCACCCTGCACCTGATGAACGAAACAAGTCCTTGAATACTCCCAGCATTAAAAGCCATATGCTAAATAAATACATAACTAGACTACTAGCAGTACAGGGCTGAAATTTCTCTGAAAAGGGTTTCTCTCATATTTAATCACCCTTTCATGCCAACTGTGCTGAGATTCAGTTCTTGAACAGAAGTGGCTAGTACAGTCAATTGTGCTATTCAGCTTGCCTTATTTTAAGTGCTATGTTTTTATGCTCTTCGGTAGAAACCTGATGTGTACTAATGTATTTTATAAAAATGACTTGAGAAGTCACAGGTTGTTCTTGATGATTTAAAACCATACTAATATTGCACACCGAAAATGCATAGACAAAAGGCTCAATTTGGGGACTGTTTCAATTACGTCTGGTAACCTTAGTGTGTAGTTCATCTTGCACGGTTATAAAAAGAAAAATGGCTACTCCAGCAACTGTTTATATTTATGCTGGTTCAATTTTTCAACAATGCAATTTATTGTGCCCGCTCCCAGACTAGAAAACCAACATGACACAGACACTTAGGCCACTGTGGGCATGAATGACAGCATATCTGTGGTCCAGTCGGGTGCCAGGACGACAGTATACCAAAGTACCTTATAGTAGAAACGGTGACTTGATCAGAATAGGTTACCCTTTCCAACTTTGTTCACAATTTTCCACTTAAGTCTAAACACTTGTCTATATGTTCCTACTTAATGACTTCTCTGGGAATGGCACGTCAAGATCTCAAATTGGTGACCCTTAAATGATTTCTTACAGTCTGGCTGTGGCCAGGAATATTAACTATTGCTTTCAAAATAGCAGTGGTATGAAAGGGATTCCTTTCAACCTCTGCAAGTAATGTGGCATCCTGTTGTTTTGAAATTTTCCTTCTACCACTCCCAGCTTTTCTGACAAAAAAATATCCGAACATAGATAACTTTGCAACCATCTAAGAGCTGTCCTTTTTTGAAATGTGGAAACACCTAGCTGCTGCCAATGCTGAAAAACCAAAATCAATCACAGCATGTATTACACTTTCTTTTGTTCCTTCACCACTTTGTGGAACCATGTTGGTCAGTTGCAAAGTTTCTGGCAGAATTGGGGTAGTTATATAGAGTGTTAGCCTGTACCTAGGTCGTAAAATATTGGCAAAGTATTCACAATGATATAAATATAAATTTTAGAATTATAAATTAATAATATTTAGTCATATTAACCCAATGAACTTGAATGAAAATGGCCTACAATTTGAATGACGAAGTGAGCCCGCGCATTACCCATGCTCAGATCTCTCCTATAGTCCACTCAGTCTGTAACAGTGGGCTCTTGCATTAAGATTATCATATACTAGAATGTTGAGGCAAGGGTATATCCGTTTCCCATTGTTTGATCTTCACATCACGTGCGAAACAGGATGACTGGGTGTGGGTAAATGGAGATAAACAATCCCATCATTTACCCCTTCAGTGCACACAGTGGTTGAGTTTTTAGTTCAGAAATATGAGGCCACAGCTCCATCAGAGCTCTCCATCTTTTTAGACTATATTGGACCCTTTATTTTCTGTAATTGCTACAGAGACAAATAATTATACTCAGAAGCAGCTTGCAGATGAGATTAGAGAAAAGTGAAAATATGACTAGAAATGGTTTAACAGAGGATGAAATAAAGGCTGGCTTTGCTTTGTGTGTCCTAATGTCCCAGGTTCGAAAACAGTGTATCCAGTTGTACTGAAGTAAAGATGGGTGTAATGACCCCTCTATCTTTTCAGAAGCAATGAGCAGGGAAAGATTTCTCCTCTCTTCTAATTTCCTCCACTTCACTGATGACATTTCAGGTGATTCTAGTGACAAACCGAGGAAAATCAGGTCTATGATTTCACACTTCTCGGACACATTTTCTTCGTTGTCTGAACTGTCAGAAAACATTGCCTTAGATGATTTCCTCACAAAATTTTGTGGTAGGCTGCCTTGCATGCAATGTAATTGCAGTAAGAGGGCCAGATTTGGCATTGCAATGCAAATACAGTCTACTGCAACACCTTTTGTATATATACAAGAAATTACATCTTTGACCCTTCCCTGCCTGCGAGAACTAATGTAATGAGCATGTGTGAACCTTTGTTCAACGAGTGTCATACCGTATACCTTAACTGGTACATGTCTCCAAACCTTTGCAAGAGAGTTAATTGGAAGCAAACAAATATTGTAGGGGCTGTGAGGCCCAACAGAAAACACATGCCACCTGATATTTCATCTAAAGTACTGCAAAGAGGTTAATATCAAACGTGGCCGTCCACCATTTTGTGTCTCAAATGGAAGGATAACAACGATGTTCATTTTCTTTCTTCAAAACCTGGTACTGCACTGGGAAAACTCAGGAGAAAGCAAGGACAAGTGACACAGGAAACAGTTGAGAAAACAAAACTGGCCCTTGAGTACAAAGATGGCATGAAGGGAGTAGATTTACAAGGCAAGGTCACTGCCCTTTTCCCCATCATGAGGCAAACAGTTTAGAAAGATATTTTTATATCTTCCAGACATTTGTCTTTTCAATTCCTTTGTAGTGTACTGTATTTTCTCATAGTTGGAACACGTACTACACAGACTTCAGTGTGGCTGTAGCGGCACAGTTGCTTGCGACTGTGCATCTGACTGATTACAAGGTCAGGGGACGACCTTCACCTAGTGCAACTCCTCTTTGGCTACAAGCTAGAAACTGGGCTCATTTTCCCATGCACACCCCTAGTACTGAAAAAATGAATAATCTCTCTAAGCGATGTTTTGTGTGCTCAAAATGGAAGAAGTGACAACGTGGCAGTGCAAGAAATGCAAAATTCCACTACATCTTCCGATTGCTTTGAAACCTATCACACAAAAACATCATGTTAGGCGAGTACTTGTATTCATTCACAAACTGACAAAATTTCAGGTTAATATCTTGTATGGTTCCCTTTTCACAATCTATTTTGCCTTGTGCTGCATAAGAAATGGAAAAGATTTCTTGATGGTAATAATAGGAGAGATGGTTATTTGTATAAACCATGGACATTTCAAGAAAATACATTCGCTTGTAGAGGTATTTAAATGAATCTGTTGGGTTAATTACTATGTTAGTTGCAGACATAAATTCCAAAGATTTAAAAAAAATATAGTTCATAATCTGGACCTTTGAGTCAAGACCTGCATTGGGAGTTGTATCCACAAAATAATTCCTTAATCATTGCTTTGGTTATAAGTTAATAAATAGTACTCTGACTGCAGCTACAACAACTGCATTTTCATAAAATAAACCTATTTGTATACCACATTATTAAATCAGAATGTAATCTAAATTAATGTCAAGTTATAGTGGTTCTGCAAATGCGTAGAATTGAATCTGTACGAAGCAAATCGTGTATAGCTGTCGGAATTTAGATAGCAACTTCTCCGGTTCAAGTCCTTGTGACTCCTTTTCATTTTATTTTGATACATGATAGAAGAAAAAACTAACATTGGTATTATGTACTTGTATTATTCCAAAACTAATATTTGTGTCATTTATATTGCTAAAGAACAATAACAAAATAAAAATTATAACTTCAACAAGGCTCAGACTTGCAACCTTCGAATCATTATGTGAGCACTTCACCGATGTTCCACAAAGCAGATACCGAATGACTCCTCATAAACTATAGTTCAGTGTTTGTACTGCATATCTACAAGCGCTTGCAGTTTGTAACAGCACCAAAACCAAAGTGGAACTTAAAATGTTCACTGTTCAAATGCAGCCATATTTTTCTTTTACAGTTGTACATCTTTTCCTTACACTTTTTTGGAACTTCCTCCTTCCAGATTACCGTAGGTTTCTTGCGTTCTGGGATAATGCATTTGCCTGTAGCGCTCTTTTGCAAATCTCTATGTCCAGCCTTTTGTTTTGCATTAGTTTGCTTCCTGGGTATTTCAAGCTGTTCATTTTCAAGGTTATGGGTGTATAAATGTTGCAGTAACTTCATTAAAGTGAAACTGATAACCATAATCCTTTCAAAATGTAATTTCTTGAATAAATTATGTAAGATGATTAGTATTCGGAATATGGGTTGATCGGTTTTCCATGGACAATATTTTTACCAAGTTACAGCTGCTGAATGCATTCGTGGTGTGGATACAAGTAATGAATGTCATCATATAGGAGCGTCTTCAAAGGTCATGCCTCACATCTTTTAACATGTCTTAAGCTTCAAGGATATGTTAATGTCATGAGCACTTACTGGATGTGCTTATCTCATCACAATGTCAGGGTCATTCTAAAACTAAATTGTAGCTCAAGAATGTTGAATGAATTTTAACTTGAAACATGGGTCTTCCTCCTGATGGATATTTAAGAATTAGGTCCAGTGGCTTAACATTCTCTACTTTCAAAATGAGCTATTAACAAAGTTTGTGAAAGGAAGTGTTATAGTATGAATCACTATACAGTACCTGAGGAAAAGTTTTTAATCAGTATATGGTGCCAAGATCATTAGCTTCATGACTGGAGAAGGAGCAGGATATGAGTTCTGGATTTTCAAGGATGAGGGTATTGGGATCATAGAGGCAGGAAAATAAGATTCTGTAGTATATGCACTTCTAATACTGTCAAGTTACATACAAGAGTTGGCCAAGAGAAAGTGTTAAGATGAGCCTAGCAGAAGGAATGGCTGAATCTCTATACTTTAATTAAGTCTTGCAAGCAATGAGCAACCTACAACATAGGGGCCTACACAGATTTTGATTGCAAAGCAATATAAAGAAGACCCTATTTAAAGTTCAGTGTTTGTGTAGTTTTTGAACCTTTTAATGGTCTGGTTTAATATCGTACAAAACAAGCTTCTGTGCCTTGTTGGACTGTGATATTTGTCACAATTTTTTACCACACATGCTCTCAGAAAATTCCTGAGAGATTTCTTTCAGTGTTAAGCTATGCAACACTGAAAAGAAGGGTCGGGTGGCGTGAACGCTACTGATCCACGAAATATCACTGTAATATTTGTCACAATGTGAAAGGTTATCATTGATTTACTCAAATAAAGTCTCAAATCCCAGGTAGATTAAGAAATACCGTCGTTACTAGCAAGAAATATGAATACGTACTTACGAGCTGTAAACAGGAGTCCATCATGTTGCATATCGCTGCTCGCGCCGTCTTTTGTTTGTTTCTTGAGGTCCAGGGCTGGCACCGATGAATGGAAGTGCCATGTCTGTGAATTCTTATTATCTTTGTGCATTTGTCTAGCACGGACAGTTCAAAAAGCAAAATGGAGGTGAACAACATTAAGAATGTTATCGCTTTTTTTGACTACGAAAATCACCATGTAATAAGGAAATTACAAGACCTAAATCTCGTGCCGAAGCAACCGGAAAATAGCATGATCCCTGGACCAACAGATATTACTTTATTAAAGGAACAGCACTATTAGACAATTGACAGTTGAAGTGACACAACACCAAAGCATTACCGTGAGCAAAGACATGACACACGAAAGTGTTGTGTTACACATAAACAAAACACGCAAGCCCTGCGATGCAGAAAAAATTGTATATAGCTGTAAGGCAGTAAAGTATGTATTCTGTAAAATTAAATATTTCCATAATTTCTTAATCTACCTGGGATTTTAGACTTTATTTGAGTAAATCAATGATTACCTTTCACATTGTGACAAATATTACAGTGATATTTCGTGGATCAGTAGCGTTCACGTCACCGAAGGGTCGTAAAGTAATCCAAAACAAATGCAAGATTAGTTCTCTTTTTGTTCTATAACTCTTTTTCATCTTAAACTATTGTTGATACTAATACAACACAAGTTATGAAATTTACTTCACTGTCGTAACTAAACTGTGATGACCTATGTTCTTGTGTCTTGAATGGAAGTAACAATAGCAGAATGTGTTTATAATGACTGGTATAATTATTCTCAGTATTCATGAAATGTCTTTTGTTTTGCATTCTTGGCTTGCATCATTACAGAGTTCATTCATCTATCATCTTCAGTTATTGTTTAGATTGTTCTGTGTCATTTGTTTTGCATATTATTCTGTTCTTGATATGAGGTTTTATCTTGGATTTTGATTGATCCACAGAGTTTAGTGTCATTGACATATCAGTGGCTGTGTTGTAATGCTTGATATGAAGATGTGGGAAGAGTGAGAGGTAGTTAAAACCTGTTCAATTAAAAGAATGGAAATAAGATTTTCTGTTGCTCCCAGAGCAAGTTAGTCTCTTGCTATGGCTGTCTGTCTGTTTTGTACATTTAAAAGGGTATCTGTTTGTTAGAAATAGCTAATTTTTGTCATACCTAACTGCCTTTTCTTCAAGCTTCTTTCATCTCAAACCATGAATTGCTGCCAAATTAGCATTGCTTTCACCTTTTACATATCCTGCTTTCCTTACTAGCTTGTCTTGTCAACTTTTCTTTTCCTGATTTAAATTATCAATTGAATCATGATTTAAATACAATTACTTTTTTTTGTTTAAATTACAATTTGATTTTCTAAATTCCAGTGTAACAGTGCACAAGAAAAATAAAATAGGACAATCTTAAAGATGTAATCTCTCAGTTTGATGGCCATTGTATCCACAAACAGGAAATGATGTTGGCATCTCTCTCTGGTGATATATTTGGTGTTTACCAGACAAAATTAATTAAAACTCTGCCATAGATCGTCCAGCAGAGATCTGGTTTATCTGTCATCTCGTAGAGTAAAACAGTAATGCCCTATGGGAATCAACATCTATATCATCCAGTAAAACTATGCCAAAATTGACATACAGGCAGCCTAAACAATTGAAATGTCTGCGCGTATTAGCTGAGGCCATTATTATAATTGTCATTTTAATGCTCAAGTTTCAGCCACCTTAATACTGTATAGAGAAGAATGGTAGAGGTAGACCAAGGTGTATGATAGATTAGACTAGATGTAGGAATTTAAAAAATGACATAAAATAGGGTAGCATGGAGGGCTGCATCAAACAAATCTAAACTCTCTTAGGACTATCGACCCAAATAATAATGAACATGGCTTCAAAACTTCATCTGCTGCCATGGGTTGTGCAGCATTTGTCTTCCTTACTTTGGCCTGGTCTTTCCTCCATATTTTCTATGATCTCTTGTGATTCTTGCTTGTCTTCCCCAATGGTATCAGACTAGTTAAGGATTTTAGTGTGATTTTCATAGCCATTCATCAAAACAACATAATATGCTGGTTATCAAAGCAATGTCATTGTGTTCTGGATTCGAAATTAAGGTTGTTTCTTGAACTGCTTGTCATATTGTACATAACAGTGCTTCTAGAACTATAAATCTGCGAGGTGATTGAAGACAGTAATTGACCTTGTCTTCACACCATCTGCTGTGTGATGGTATGGGCAGACACAGTCCTTGAACTACTCACTCCTAAATCCTGACCTACTCAGGCAGTTGGAGGTCAGCAACAAATTCTGTTTCAGAGACATGCCTTCCCTGGGTCTTTGAATGTTGTTTTTCAGCCTGTTTCATATAAATTTTACCAGATAGAGTTAAAGGTGGTTCAAGCCTGCAGAACAAAGCCAATGTATGTTTCAGGATATATCGTTATAAGTGGATCAAGAACAAGAGTCCTAGGGGCTCACAACCTGAGGGAGCTTGAGAGTTATCCTTGAGAATAACATTGCTTTATCTTATTTATGCTGGACTTCTTGTTTTCATCTTTCCTATCCTGCCAGCTTTGGTTAATTCCTAGTAATTTCTGACCCGGTGATGTTAGGTTTGCAAGGCCTAGGAAGTTTTCTGTTTTCTCATCCTTGTTTGTACTTTCTCCTCAGAGATTTTCAGTCTGTGGTATGTGAATTCATGGAAGAAATATTAAAATAGGGTATGGTTTCTCATTGACTTGTGTTGAAAATTTGAATACATTGTGTATGCATAAATAAACTGATAAGAACCAGTGTATTTTTATAGATCTTCTGTCCCCCTGCAGTAGCTTATTTATGTGAAAGTGGCTTCTCATCCTTTTTGTATTTGAAGAATGAATATTGAAATATACTTCATTAACCCAGACGTGCCAACTCCCCTGATTTAAGCGGGAGACTCCATATTTTTGGTCCTTCCTCTCTCCTGATCGCAGAGACTTATCTCCCAATTTTGAGAACAAATTTAGTGTTCCTGTATTTTTTGAAAATCCCAGGTTTTTCCTCATTTTTTAAGTAGCTGGAGAGAATTGATGTTCATTGGGCACTGGCAAGACAGATGCAATAAATAGAATCTTTAACGTCCTAAGGCAGTTACAGTGAAGAGTCGTGTTCTAAAGCTCAGATACATGCAGTATTTCATTATTTATAAAATACATGCAATATTTCGGTATTTATTAATAAACAAGAGAAATTATGTAATTGAGTAGAAAAGAGGTGGCCATGACTATATCATTACATATATGACAAGCTCTGTATTAGTACTTTTATAATTCTGTTTTTTCTGAATTGATATAGATTTGATGCTGTTGTTATGAAACTTATAAGTCATCTTTGTAATATACACTTACTGGTGTCCTGAATTTTATAGTAGTTTTTTTGGAAAATATGAAAATAGTGGTGCTGTGAAAGATTAGTGACAGTTGCTATGGTTATCATAATCAAGTCTTTTATATTCTTTGAAGATTGAAGTTTCTTTATATGGTGAATATTTTAAAATTTATATTTTATACACGTTATATGTATTTTATCTACACCATGAAGAACTTGGCATATTAACCTATTTGTTATTGTTCTGTATATTATCCAAAATTAACTTTATGTGGAATACATAACCTCTCCTGGCAATGAAAAGGACAGTGAAATGGACAAAGATTGGAAGAAAAATACTTTCAGATGTGCTTCCTGGAATGTACAAGGTATCTCATACAAAGATGACCAGCTGGACGACATTCTCACAAAAAAAAGACATTTTAATTGCAGCAATTTCAGAAACAAAAAGAAAGCTTCAGGAATCAAAAGAGACAGTAAATTATTTACAGTTTTACAGTGGGGTTGACAGATACTAGAGCACAGGCGGGTGTACTGCTCATGGTACACAAAAGATTAAGATCAACAATTGATAGCTACACTTTTTGGAATGAAAGGATTATCCAATTAAGACTAAAACTATTCAGGGGTTATCTTACAGTTACAGGGGTATACGCTCCAGTGGAGGGCAATTCAAACGAAAGTGATGGGTTCTATAATGATCTGCAAAAGATAGTCAATAAAATTAACAAACAAGATATGCTATTATTACTGGGAGACTTCAATGCCAGAGTTGGTAATGAAAAAATTCAGAATCGCATCGGAATCCATGGAGAAACAACCCCTAATAACAATGGAACGAAATTAATAGATGTCACTTTCTTCAATCAGTTAAAGATTATGAATACAATGTTTCCACACAAGGACACCCACAAGTATACGTGGTCTGCACGAAATCAGAAATCGATTATATAATTTGTAATGGTAAATTGGCAGATTTAGTCTTGGATACAAGAGTCTATCGAGGCCCTGAATTGGAAACTGATCACTATCTATTAGTAGCACCTATTCGTCTGAGGCCTAGATGGTATGAAAGAAACAAACAACACAAGAAATTAAAACTTCTTACAAGGTTAACCTATTAAGAGACCCCAGTATAAAATGGCTGTACCAGAACAGCCTTAATAAACTTACACAGATGACACCAGTTAGTGACAACGTGGAAATGGAGTGGTCTAATTTGTGTTCAATTTTAAAGCAGTCTGCTTGTGAGAGTTTGGGAGTTAAGAATAAATGGCAGAGGAAAAAGAGTTTAAGAATCTGGGATGAAGAGATTGAAAAAGTTATTTCAAACAAAAGAAATGCTTATAAATTTTTTTTGTCAACTGGCAAATTAGAAGATAAAATAGAGTATCACCACAAGAGAGCAATAGCAAAAAGGGAAGTGCAGAAAAAGCACAGAAAGAGTTGGGGAAAACTTTGTTTCACAACTGGAGACTGATGTAAAAGAAAACATACGCATTACTGCAATACCTCTAACGGAGTGGCTCATTTATTTTTGGAACATTTGGAGAGGTTCAAATATTGAGCCATTTCTTCTGCCAACATCTCTTAACAAGTCTTCGGAAACCATTACATTTGAAGAACTGGAGCTAATACTCAGAAAACTTAGAAATGGAAAAGCATCTGGAGAAGTTTCAATAAATGCAAAATTATTCAAGTATTCCAGTGACATCTTCAAGCAAAGATTTCTCAAATTCATCAATTTAATTTGGAATGGCAACAGACCACCAGAGAATTGGCAAAAAGCTATACTTATTCCTCTTCATAAGAAGGGCAGTGTGAAAGATTGTGGATATTAGAGGGATAAGTATACTCAACTCAGGTTACAAAATTTACTCTAATATTGTCAGAGAAAAATTATTCAGGTAGTATGAAAATGTGATTGGAAATGAACAACATGGATTTCGAAAGGGGCGCTCATGTTCTGATGCTTACTTTACCTTGAAAATCTTAGTCGAGAAACGCAGGGAATTTAACTTGGAAACTCACATAGCATTTGTTGATTTTAAGAAAGCCTTTGACCTAGTTAACAGGAACAGACTTCTTAATATCTTAGCAGAAGATAATGTCCCACAACAGTTAATAGATAACATATACAACATGTACAGTGACAATCTTATTGCAATAAAGTTAGGTAATCATCAGACTGAAAAGGAAACCGGTCAGCAAAGGTGTGAGACAAGGTTGTGGACTTTTTCCTTTGTTGTTCATAATCTATATGAACAACATAATACAGGAATGGAGGCATGAAAGGCATGGATCAATCCCAGTCAGCAGATATCTCACACATCTTGATGCCATACTCTTTGCTGATGATGTTGCATTGGTAGCATCATCAGAAGATGATCTTCAGTGGTCAGTATTTAATCTCCAGAAAGTCTCTTCAAAATTCGACATGATCATTTCACCACAAAAGAGCAAAATAATGGCCTTTAAGGGGAAGGACCCTATCCCGAGTAAAATCTGTTTAGATAATAAAATTTTGGAAAGAGTCGACGAATTCAATTATCTGGGATGCAATTTATCTTACCAAGGGGAAATTGATATCTCTGCAAAAATAACCAAATTTACCAAAACAGCAGGAATCATAAATCATATCATGAAGCCATCTCTTGTCCAAAAACACGCTCGCTTATGTCTTTATAACACTTTAGCCAGACCAACCCTTTGCTACGGCAGTGAGGCATGGACAATAAGAACTCAAGACATTTCCAGAATTACAGCACGTGAAATGACGTTCATGCGCAGAACAGCAGGCTATATGAAATGGGATCGTATAAGAAATGAAGATGTGCTTAAAGGACTGAATGTGAAATCAGTAATCGATTACATCTATGATTACCAAGAAAACTGGAAACGTCATGTTCAAAGGATATAATCTGGAAGACTACCAAAGATCCTACGCTATCAACCAAGAGGACAGATCTATAGGACGTCCAATGAAGCGATGGAAAGAAAATGCAAGACCGTAACGGGCCACATGGCCCAGTACTTGGAAGGAGGAGGAGGAGGATGATGATGATGATGATTGACATAATCTCTCCTGCCCAAAGGCCAACCTCACCTTCCCGACATGAAGAAACCTGTTCCCACAGATGAGGCCCTGTCGACAGTCACGGCGGTATAACCGTTACATCCGTTATGGAGGAAATGCTGCGATTTCAGCTAGTCCATTAGCTGAGAGGTGGCAGCACCACCAATGGTCTTACTTCCTTCAGGCTAGCAACCCGTTGGAAGAAAGTAAAATGCAAGACCGTAACGGGTCACATGGCCCAATACTTGGAAGGATGATGATGATTAGTATAATGTGTAAAATATTCTTGAAAGTTATGTCATCAGTGATGTCATAACGTGTTGGGATACGCTGCAGAAAATCTGATTTTTTCTTTTGAAAGTATTATACATAATTTAACTATTAAAAAATGACTTTCACATCACAATCGATTTTATTCAGTGGTACTTATGGCAAAAGTTTTGGGTTTAGGTCATATAGCTGTAAAACGTGGCCAAGTTCACTGCTGTAGAGGGGCCTCACCATTAGCTGACCTGTTGAAGCGAGTCCATAATTTTCTGGTCTGAACACGTGGGGAAAGCAGTTCCTAGTGCTTAAGTCAAAGGAATCATCTCTCATTTAAACTAAAAATTGTTTTTCTGCTAAGGGATGATATAAAGTTGAGTTGCTGCCAGGAACAGCAAATGGAACTCATAACTAGACCTCAGATTTTTAGGCAGAAATAGGTTAGAATGCAAACTAAATTTGGTTATTAGGAAGTGTCTAGCCCGTTCTTCTGTTATGTAGCGAGAGTACCATACATTCTAGGGGTTTTGATTGGCTGTACCCCTGTTTATGCAAAACTCCTAGCCTAACCGATGCGCAGGTTAGGCTATACTTGTTACCCGCTTCATCAAGTTTGCATTCTAACCTATTACTACCTAAATATCCGGGCTCTACACATAACTGTTGAATGGTTTTTGGTATACTTGCTCCTTCATGTCTTGGAAGAGATTTGATAGGGTTTTCCACTTTTAATTCGGTCATAACCTAGTTTAACAAAGTCCCTCCAAGTCAATTAAGGGTACATGGACTTTCCTGGCCTAGTGTTATCTGCTAAGTCATCTGGTTTAGTTCCTTGCAGGCTTGAATTTAAGTTATTAAATGTTTTCATTCAGATATACCTAGTCTTAAGGAGCCAGTGGGGAAAGTAATGCTGGAAAAGCTCCTGTTTTATATTCTGAAAAATTAAATTCTTCCTTTTGAAATGAGGACTATACATTTTAGTTGTCCTTGTAGTTTCCATGTAAAAAGAAGTTTGTTTTGGCAATGATCATATGTACAATCGTATAAAACTTCAAACTTGCTTTCTGTCTATATTGTAACTGTTGTTCAAGCAAACTTGTAAGCATTAAGAGGGCTTCTTTTATTTCTACCTTGATAGTGGTGGGCTGGTCTGTATATTGTTGTTGCACCTAGAAAAACTGCTATGTGATAATATTTCAGCTTAAAACTCTGTCATCTAAGGTTCAGTATTGTATGAACTATATCAACAATTTTCATTCTAAATTATGTGCTGCAGGTCAGCATTTCCCCCCTCAGCATTGTCACATAGCGCAGAGGTGCCAACTTCTACGAATTGTCCGTAATTATTACGGATATCACTTCACAATTACGGCATTACAGCCAAAGGTGAAATTATTACGGAAAAGTGAGATCTGGAAAAAAAATCTATGAGAAAAAGGAAAGAAGGAAAACTATCTAATCCTTTCAAGCATTACTGCTCAAACCTCTTCATTTCACACCTTATGAGTTGGCAACGATCCATATTTAATAGTTACTGGATATTAGGCCCCTTTAATAGAATCATCATCTCATTTTTGCTACCCATGAGCATTGCGAAATTCATTGCTCTTCTCCACTGTAAACCCTTATGTAATTTTTGTATTTGTTACCTGATAGCAACTCTCTCATAGGAAGTGTTTTCAGTGTTGATGGAAAATATCAGGCAATTTAGGGCTACATTAAGCTACATACAAATCACTTATGGTTCAGAAGTCAATAATGCCATCACAAGAGGTGGGGGCGAGAGGTAGGAGGATGCTTCAAGAAAGCGTACACTGAAAAGTAGCTGATGGGTGCAAAACAAGCTAGCTTGCAAAGAACGTTTTACCACAGTACTAACTGGCAACGTGCACATTTTATTATGTAGTATGATATACTTTAAATTAGATTAGATTGCTAACAGGAAGGACAAAGGAAGTGTTGCTATCGGGAAGGTAGGAGTATACTTTGGATTTGACCAGAAAAATTTTGTGTGAGAGATTACTGATAACCTACTTCAGAGGTTGGCACCTCTGCATAGCGGTATTTTGAGGCGCATTGACGGTGTGGTGTAATGTGCTGTACTCTGAACTGTACTGACAAAATGTACTAAACTCTGGGCAAACATGGCATCTGTAGGTACCAGGCTTTTATACACGTCATTTTCAGTTGTATGTAGATTTTGTTATATGAACCTGGCAACTAAATGCCTACTCATTTTATTGGGTCTACAAAGAGCAATGAAGATTTAAGATGTTCAAGTAGAGAATTGAACAGTGTCTTGGTTTCTGTACTGATTGATTGTAAGGTAAGACTTGGAAATTAAGTGCTGTCCTAATAACATGAATATGGAGAAAGATTGTTGCCTTAGGTGTGCTTGGATGGTCTTTGTAAATTAAGTAGAAAGTTAGAAAATTAGAAAGTTTGGCACATGCAGAATAAAGAATCCAACTGTATGGGAATGTAAGATAGCTGATGGACTGGTGTACAGGTTTCCTATGACTCATCTTGTGAGTCACTGGTAACATCTGTGAGTTGAGTATCCACTCTTTTACTTATTGCACCACAAGGAAAACTGTTGGGATTTCTTTGAATTATGTCAAACCATGTCACACAGCAGATACCTGGGTTTTCCTATTGGTGCAATAAAAACTTTATATATTCTGCAGCAGTTACTTTTGTGAATTGCACTGTTCTTACTATAGATTGCATGACTTTCTACGGAACTTTGGCCTTTAAAATTACACCGAACATATCTGAAAACCAGGCGAGTTGGCTGTGAGGTTAGGGGCGCACAGCCGTGAGCTTGTATCCGGGAGATAGTGGGGTTCAAACCCCTGTGTTGGCAGCCCTGAAGTTGGTTATCCATGGTTTCCCATTTTCACACCAGGCCAGTGCTGGGGCTGTACCTTAATTAAGGCCACAGCTGCTTCCTTCCCCCTTCTAGCCCTTTCCTATCCCTTCATCGCCATAAGACCCGCCTGTGTTGGTGCAACGTAAAACAAAATTGTAAAAATAAAATAAAGTAAAAAACATATCCGAAACATTCGGTTGCAGGGCAAATTCCTGTAGGTCTGTTAAACTTACAATGGCATTTTCACATGCCTTGCCACGAACCTGCTATGCTGGCGTAGCAGGGGGAGAGGTTATACTCCCACGTGGCGCGTCCCAGGTGGTGGGTCCTAACCGGCTTGCCGGCGCACTTGAGGAAAATAAAATACCTCTCGCGGACCAAACACACACCCCGGTGAGTGGGGGAGGCAGACGAAGAATTCACCCATGGTATCCCCTGCCTGTCGTAAGAGGCGACCAAGGGATGATCCAATTAGAACCATAAAACTACCTGTAATTAGTACCATCACGCAGGGAACACCCTGGGTTGCATTTACTTGCGTGTAGTACCACTATGTTAGGTACGCAATAGGTTTGTGATTAGTAATGACAGTGTGTGAATCAGGGTTTGGGTCCTACAGTACCTGTGATTCGTATCCTTATATGAGCGACACCATGGTTCTGCTTTACCTATGTTCAGTTCCCATTGTGTGAGAAATTCCATGGGATAGTACGAGTCCCTGTGATAGTCCATTTGTGTGAGGAACGCCATAGGTTTGCGTTGCCTGCAAATAGCGCCGCAATGTGCGCAGCACCATAGGTCTGTGTTACATGTGCACATTACACTACCTGTGAACAGTACCATAATGTGTGGAATACTGCGAGTCTCCGCTACTTTTGATTAGTACCACAGCATTACACATAGTATTCTACTTTCCTAGTGATAAATACCATTATGAGGGGCTGATGACCTGGATTTTGGACCCGTTTCGACTATAAGCATAATCGATTCATCATCGTGCTATAGAAGCAGTCCCTTGGTCAGTAATACTATTGTTTTGTGCCATCTTCTGTGCATGTGAGGCACTGTGGGTCACATTCACTGATCGTTTGAAATTCATATCCGTCCATCCATTCATTCTTCATCCTCACGTTTTGAATTCTGGTCATTGGAGGATTTTGGACTTTTAAGTTGTCATATAATTTCATCTCATTTCGTACCATTAGGGGCTGATGACCTCATTATGTTAGGCCCCTTTAAACAAATCATCAATCATCACATGCCTTCATTCTGCACTCAGTTGTTCCTCCTTTCTTTCTTGTAGTGAGGACTATTGAACCACAGATGATGAATTCCAAAGTTAGTTGATAGCTATTTGTAGAGCACTGTACAGAAAGTGGATTGTCCAGTCAGTCGAAGGAAATGCCCTGTAATTAATTCCGAAAACAGACAGTCTTGAAAGAAGGTCACTGTGCCATGTGCAGTACCTGCATCAGACTATGTAGGATGGTAAAAATATTGCTAAAACAGTCCGCTAAGATTGGAAATTTTTCACTGAAGGACATAATTTGGCTTCTATTTCCACATTTGAGTTTTCACTTAATTCAGTGATTTGCATAACATTTTGCGTCCAAATCAAGGTATGTGTAGTTTTCTGTTAAAGGCACATTTCTGTTTAATAGAGGGCCTATTTAAGATGGGTTTTATTGTATAAGAGATTCTTCTGTACTTTGAATTTCAATGACAAAATGTACTAGGTTCTTTGTGGATATAGCATAGAAATTGTTCTCCAGTTTTATTTGTAGTCTGTAATGCTTCTAACTGGCAAACAGGGCATTGGTCGTTATAAGGCTTCTACCACTTTTTCAGTTGTTTGTAGATGTATGATCATGGGCCTGTTCAATTCATATAGTATCAAGAGTAGCAGTACTTATAGGTTACCATACGGTTATAAACAAAAGTTGTCCACATTCTCAAGATTTCTCTTGCAATCTCCTCGTACGCTGCAGTTTTGTTCATTTTATTGTGGTACTGTACGGAGTGAAGTGAATATAGGCAGGGTGCACCTCATGTGTTTGTCCAACCCTTCTCTCGTTTTCCTACGGGGTCGGGTATGAGGCGATAAATCTGTCGTGGCGGGTTTTTGTGACCGGATGCCCTTCCTGACGTTTACCTCATCAGAGGAGGTAATGAGATGAAATGAATGTGATATATGATAGTAGGGAGAGGATGAAACCCAGTGCCGGCACATAGCCTACTCCTGTCGAATAGCACCAAGGGGTCTGCTCTAGGCTTAACGTCCCCATCCGAGGGACGAATCGCCATCAACAGTGTCATGTTTTCTCACTCCATATGAGTACTGCGGAGAGGTTTGGAATTTAATGCAGGCTTTTGGCACGCAGTCTAGTGATTAGAAATTGTATACTACCACCTCCCCTACCTTGCCGGCCAACATTCTGATGGTGAATTTTTTTTCGAACAATGGGACTCGAACCGGCTAACCTCAGTGTCAGACTGTTTAGACTTTAGAGCCTTAACCCTTGATTAGATGCCAAACATTCTTCAAATTATGTAACATAAATTTTTTATGTAGAAAAGGTTTAACTCTCACGACTACTGTATGCTCTGCGCATTGCAAATTTGATATATTTTGGTCAAGATCAAATTACCTTCTCTAAGCACTAATTAGGATTAGGCCACGTGGAGCAGCCCTGTAACAAACAGTTTACCAAAACAAACTTGATCTCTCTGTATTAATGCAGGGCTGGACAAGTAAAAGAATACAAGAACCAGCAAAATTTCTTAGAACTCAGACAAAAGAAATAAACTTTTGTGTGTTTATAGTATTAACTAGTTCGATCTCATTGCCTTTAACAGTCACCACTGTTTCCTTATTTGACCCTCCTGGCATGTTTGCATTCCTTTGGTTCGAAATGCCATTGGTCTGATTTAAAAAAAATTATTTTGGCATGACAATTTATCAAGGAAGATCATTGCATCTAATTTGGCATCTGGTCAATCATTCTACCCAGCAAACAGGAATTTCACAGCCTGAGCTAAAATATATTCCTTGTTGGATGTAGGTATCCATTATCTAGCTATTATCTCAATACTACAAGCGTGCCAACTCCCCTGATTTTATAGCAGATCCAGTATTCTTGCTTAAACAATTCTGCGCTTTTCCTTGTTCTATCAGTTGCTGAAGGGAAATTGATGATCGGTGGACATTAATTCGGTGTTCTTAAATATCACAGATTCTAAGGCAATGTGGGGCAATTTTTAGCAGGTTTATAAAAGCAAAAGAACAGTTTATATCAATGCTTTCTAAGAAAACTTTGGACAGTCAACCTTAAAATCTGTTCAGTAAGCCTAGCATATGCTTTGAGCAAAAAAGAATTTGGATTTTTTGAGGGAAGTGGTCAGCTGATGTGCTGGAACAGCGATCAGCACTGGTTACATTGTGATTAGTACATTCAAGGATGAAGAGCCACGTATTCTAAAGTTGTGTAGTTACAAATAAATCACAAAGTCAGTGATGTAATAGTGTACTGTGAAAATATTCTTGAATTGATACAAGGTAAGTCATTAGTGATGGCAGAAAAAAAGCTCGTGATTTTAGACTTTTAGGTTGATTTGTGTAGATTTTTGGAAACATTCAGATAGATTTTGTTGCTCTGCCTTGTGTGATAGGTTAATTGTAAAGTCAGAAATTAGGTGTATGGCATAACACAATCCTGAAACCCTTAAAAATCACATTCACTGAGTGAATTGGCTATGCAGTTAGGGTTGCGCAGCTGTGAGCTTGCATTCAGGAGATGGTGGGTTTGAACCCCATTGTCGGCAGCCCTGAAGATGATTTTACGTAGTTTCCAGTTTTCACACCTGGCAAATGCTGTACCTTAAGGCCACAGCCGCTTTCTTCCCACTCTTAATCCCATCTCACAAGACCTATCTCTGTAAGTGCAACGTAAAGCAAATTGTATAAAAGAAGAAATCCCGTTCACTATTATAGACATTTCACTTAATGGGCTGAAAGCTAATCTTGGCACAGGAAAACCGTACTTGCTACATAGTAGTGCAGTACATATAGAACATAATGAAGTAAATCTGTCTTCGCTTCTCAGTGTAATGGTTATGAGAAATATTAATAGCTGATACAGATTCTAGTCACCATTCAATTGTAGCTGATATTTATAACTGTTTATGATCTGTCTTCACATGCATTAGAGATATGAGAGTAAACAAAAACTTTAAAAACAAATTTTACTGTTGAGAGTTTAAAAAGCCACCAAGTTAAATTTTTCTTATTTCTGGTGTGGAAAGAGTTTTTGAAAATATTATATTGCCCTCAGGCTGAAATTTACCGGGCCCAGGTTAGAAACTTTTGGGCGCCTATGCAGTTTTCCCTGGCGCCTGGGCATTTTCCAGACCTGCATTAATATCTCTTCTTTAGAAATACAATAGGGTGTGACCTGAATTGTACTGTTTGACTTGTTTGTCCTAAATAGAACTGTGTGTGTTTTGCAGGCAAACGAAGGTACAACATCAAGCTCTGGAAGACGTTCACGGACTGTTTCAACTGCCTGCCTGTAGCAGCCATTGTGGATGAAAAGATCTTTTGCTGTCATGGTGGGTTAAGCCCCGATTTGCAGAGCATGGAGCAGATCAGGCGGATCATGCGGCCCACGGATGTTCCGGACCAGGGGCTCCTGTGCGATCTCCTCTGGTCTGATCCCGATAAGGTTTGTCCTTTTGAATTTATAACAGATGGAAGTATGTAAGTTGTATGCTGGAAAATGAACCTCTTTGCTAATCTTGTGTAAGTAATGAAATGTAGTGAGCCTTTTTCTTTTTTTGTTTGTTTGAAATGCTTACCACTTACATATCAGTAGTAGTAGCCTATGTGTTTAAAGTAAGTACTTAAGGATGGTGTTAGGCAAGGTAGGGATAGCTTGGCAAACATTCCTGAAAATGGTTGTGATTCTGGGAATACATGAACACTTTATTAAATCTTTTTTTAAATTAAAAATTGTTACAGGAGTTATATTTTCCTTGATATCATTGCACAGTTTCAAGCTTCCAGCAATTTTATGTTGAATGCTTACCTATATGAATAAAATAGTATCAAGGATACAGCACTATAGATTCCTGCAGAAACTCTTCTTCCATATATATACTTTGGTATATATTACAGTAGAACCCCTATTTAACATTTTTACAGGGACCTGATTTTTAACCTTAAATGAGGGTATACCTTAAATTGAGCTTTCAGTAGAAAGCACTCCTTTGACCAGACATCTTTGCCTGTATTAACATAAATTGTACCCTCATACATTATTTACACAGTGACAGCAATAAAACAAGGAGATATCTACCCTACACACTGAACTTCAGTTACAGTTTGTGCTTTTTTCTGACATATTTTTGTCGGTGAATGCAAAACCGCATCGGTTGAAGGTTGTTCTTATAGCATTATAGATGTTTTTCTGTAAAAGTCTGGGAAGATACCAAACTTCCACAAAAACGCATTAAAATCTGTATGAAACAGTAATCGGTTTGTTTAAACATTTTTGTGGATGTTTCCAAGCAGCAGCTTACTCATTAGCACATATTTTCTAATTCCAATAGTCTGAACATGCATTTTCAGTTTCATTCTTAAAAATTGTAATAGTCACTCCACAGGCTTGTGGCAAATATTTCAATTTTCTTACTTCAAATGGCGTCGCCTAAGCTAGGTTTACTGCGCACGTATTATGAAAACATTTTTCAAACTCCCTGTAGAATAACATTTTCACAACAAATTTACATGAGAACAGCCTTTCTGATATTAATAAGACGTGAAAGTACATAACCTAATCTCTGAAATTAGTTATGCACACCACTATATCTTGAGAAGAAGTATCACATTATTTTATTTCAGTACATAGTATTAAAATTAAGCAATCATTTACTTCAGCCTTTATTTCTAAGGAGTTAACTGCTCTTATTGCAAAAACATATCTTGATATTTGTTTACACGAGCTGGAATTTTGAGGAGACCTCAGGCTCACTCAAAATGAACTCGCTCGCGCGTAGCGAGGAATCAACACGGAAGATGATTGATCGCATTCAGTATAAACGCTGGAGTAGTCGCACACTGTACAGAGGTAATCTCAAAAATAAGATCTCCTATTTTTTAAATAAAAACAGACTTGTTTATTTCTACAATGGTTTACATCATTTTACAGCTTGAACATTTAGCTATTTTTCTACATAATCGCCATTTCAGTCGTTGCATTTTTGTAGACTCTGTGACAGTTTTCGTATGCCCATGTCATACCAACTCGCCGTCACGCTGTTCAGGAAGTTGTGAACCTAATCTTTCACCTCGTCGTCGGTGCTGAATCGCTTTCCAGCCAGATGTTCTTTCAACTTGGGGAACAAGTGATAGTCGCAGGGCGCCAAGTCGGGACTATAGGGTGGGTGATGTTCCACTGAATCTGTTGCGGGAGATCAACGGTTTGCCGGGCGATGTGTGGGCAAGCGTTGTCATGGAGAATGTTTACGCCCTTGCTCAACATTCCTCTTCTCCGGTTCTGAATTGCCCGCCTGAGTTTTTTCAGGGTCTCACAGTACCTGTCAGCGTTAATTGTGGTCCCAGCGGGCATAAAGTCGACGAGCAATACCCCTTTTCGATCCCAAAATACAGTTCCCATGACTTACTGTGTTTGCTTGATTTTCCGCGGTTTTGGCGAAGACGAATGCTGGCCCTGGCTTGATTGTTGCTTGGTCTCGGATGTAAAGTGGAACGCCCAGGTCTTGTCACCGTGACAATTGAGTCCAAAAAGTTGTCCTGATCGGCTGCAAAGCGTTGAAGAAATGCGTGGGAAGAATCAACTCGGTGCATGTGGTCTTCAGTCAGCATGCATGGCACCCATCTTGCGCACACCTTCCGATATTTCAACTTTTCCGTTAAAATTCTGTGAGTGGTGCTTTGGGAAACCTCAGGAACAAAAGTGCAGAGGTCATCCAGGGTGATCTGCTGATCTTCACGCAGGATTGTCTCGACGGAAATTGACGGTCTCCCGCTCCTTTGTTCGTCATGAATTTCAGTCCGACCGGCTGCAAACACTCTACACCACTTACGAACATCCATGCACGACTCACCATACACTTCCGTCAATTGGCGATGGATTTCAATCGGTTTTGTACCTTTTGCGTTAAAAAACCGAATAACTGCGTGCAGTTGGCGGTAACACCCAACGGGAGCTCCGTTCTCGACGGTTGCCAAGACTGATTGCCTCAGCGCGGCGTGCGCATGTTTATATGTGAGTGCGGGAAACGCTGTTTGCAATATTGTGACCAACAGCCACATGAACAGAGTTTTGTATTTATAACAAAAGAAAAAAAATAGGAGACCTTATTTTTGGGATTACTCTCGTATTTAGTAGTGTATGAATATTGATGTCTGTTGTCTGTTAGGTCATCGGCCCAGAGGCTGGTTGGATCCTCAAATAGCACCATCAAAGGTTATGCGGTTATAAGGAAACCCCCAAAACCAATGGCAGCACCAAAATGAGGCGTACTAGGCAAGATGAGGAGTGAGGGGTTTGCCATTGCTTTCCTCACTGGGTCAGAAAGTACTATTGCAGCACGACTGACCCTATGAGCAGCACCTTTCATAACATTCAGATGCACTAGTCATGCTCTGAATGTCATTACTCAGCACTATCCATACCCCAACAACTTCCATATTGTCACAGCCATGGATGTTGACTGGGACTTCGGTGGAAGCTACACTTTACTCTGGCCTGTGCCAAGAGATGGATGCAAAAGTACTGTATCCATCAAGAAATGACAGCAGGCAGATGAATATTGATAACGGATAAAAAATTAACGTGGCCAACTTTACCCATAATAACGGGTGAATCAGTAAAACGGGGTTCTTTCTGTTACAGCGGCTGCGGTCGGATACGTATCTGAGTCTGAAATCTCACTTCAGCCCTAAGTGCCCGCGCTCTACATTCCTCTTTTGCCTTGAGTCATCCTTAGCAAGCTTGTGGTGTCTTACATAGGTTTCTTAATGTCCCATAACCAAAATGAACAGAAAAGAAATATTTGAGAATTTTAACATTTCCTTAATGCTAAATGCAGGTTTTGCCCTGTTGTGAATTACTTTAAATCTAATATAAAATGGCATTTCCCTTATGAAATAATTTTTGGGACTGGAAATTTCTTCCGTTAAATGTGGATTTACGTTAAATTGAGGTCACGCAAAATCAGGTTTACATTGTTTTTTGTGGAAATTTGGATAGTCTAGCGTCTGTGTGTTTATCACTTCCTGTGATTATCATTTCCTAGCCTCCTTTTTAACATTGTAAAAGAGCACTTCTGCTATAGTACTTATCACGTAAGGATATGCACTAAAAAGCAAATTTGGCTGATTATTTCTTTAATGGCTCATCACTGCTGCCAACTTGACTAGTTACATATTTAAATCAGTCACATAACCATCAACAAACCAACCTCGTAAGTATTAATGATGGAGGTTTCCTAATCCAAGTGAATGATTAATATATTCATAATTAAGTCTGTTTTCAAGCTCAATGATGAATTAAGGAAAACATACTCTCTCTTAACATTGTATTTCTGCCTTTATTTTGATGTATACATTAATCTTCTGTGTTAGCCCGGTGTAAATAATTCAGCTCCCTTCTTGAAGTTCGCTATTACATGTCAGACTTTAGTGAAACCACACTGTAGTTATACACAGAAGCAAATATATTACATATACATATGCCTTAAGTCATGCATAATACACAAAGGCTAAGTCTGCAAACCATACCAAAGTTGTGACAAGACAACGTTAGCTTGATAACAACATTTCCTTCCATTTCAACTGAACTGAACTAATCTGGTTAGAGGAGGTAATGTTGCTTTCCTTTTCAGAGCAGTTCTTGGAGATTTTTCTTGCTTCTTATACATCCTAATTATATTCTGTACATCCGAATTATGGTCGAAATAAGACTGGTATTATTAAAATGCTGCGTTAGTCATATAACACGAACTATGTAATTGAATGCATTATTCGAACATATCAAAATTCTACTTAGCTGGAATTACCCAAACAGATTTATAATCCTACAGGAAAAGAAAATATTCTTTACTTACATCCGCAGATATAACGCTAGTTATTTTCACAATACGGCTATTCGCAAGTCGCAAAAAAAACCCTTAACTATATAGTGCCAACGTGGAAGATTAACAGCAAGATGTTGTATTTGCAAGTAGGGCCCCTAAACTGTGTGGTTAGCGGCAATGAATCAAACCCAATAGTTAGAAAACAACTGCAATCCACTGACTTTACTATTAACAGGGGAGAAACACCAAGATTGTATCCTTAGTGTATGCACTTACATGGCATGGAGTATGTGTGTGTAATTTTGAACAGTGTGGTATATCAGTTTACGTAGGGGGGCGTTTATTTTCGTCAGTCTGAGGTCATTTGTTGAGCTTTCTACTGTATCTTTTTGAATAAAAAAGTGTACTTTTTAATTTTAGTTTTAAGGCTTTTTACATTGCTACCTCCTGTAGCAAATATCTTAGTACATCTTGTACAATTGTCTAACGTTAGTCGGTTTCTAGTATACAATTCAGTGTTTTTCTCTACTTAAATTATGCTACATAAACCGTCAGTTGTTACAGATAAAGAGCATATCTACCAATTCCCGATTTAGACGGGAGACTCCTATTTTCGACAGTTTTTCCTGCCTCCTGTCTGTTAGGTCATCAGCCCAGAGGCTGGTTGGATCCTCAAATAGCATCACCAAAGGTTATGCGGTTATAAGGAAACCGCAAAAACCAATGGCAGCACCAAAATGAGGCGTACTAGGCAAGATGAGGAGTGAGGTAGCCATTGCTTTCCTCACTGGGTCAGAAAGTGCTACTGCAGCACGACTGACCCTATGAGTAACACCTTTCATAACACTCAGATGCACTAGTTGTGTTCTGAATGTCATTACTCAGCACCACCCATACCCCAGCAGCTTTAATGCGAGAAATGTCTGTGTATTGCAACGCGTATATCGATTGTCAGTCTCTCGTTCTCGCGTGCAATGTTCATGTTCGCTCACATCAGTCTAGTCTATTCTAGGGACTAGTCGCTAGATATGGATTCTTTTTTAGTAATTTAGTGACAGAATTGAAATGATAGCGACTAGTGACTTTTCTAGAGATTTTAGGAGCTATTTAGAGACAATTCTGACTAATTTTAATTTATCTCAATATAAATAAATTAAGAGTGTCCGTACATTGCTCAGAATTGAAAAAGAATATTTCTGTACCGGTCGTGACCACAGTAACGAGGATTCATGCAGTTTCAATTTTCCGTAATTTGTATGTTTGTATGTATGTACGCCCATCACGTGAAAACTGCTGAAGAGAATTTAATGTAAATTGGTATATAAACTCGAGGAATAAGTTGCTACAATCTAGGCCATAAATAATTGTATTCAAGCTGAGTGAAATGGTAGTTTGAGAGGACTAAAATGAATTCTCAAATATTTATTATTGGCCCTATCGATAATGCTACATAATTAAAGTTATTAAATTTCCTATTATTTATGTCTTATACATTTTTACCGTACCGGCTATGAGATATTTATGAATTTATGAATGAATTTATGAATTTGTTGCCAAGTCCATATCAGCGCCGAAGTATGAGAAAATGGGTGAACAGAATTTAATGAAAATTGGTATGTGAAGTTGGGGAGTCAGGAATTACAGTCTACGCTGTAAATAATTTTATTCGCCCTGTTTGAAATGGCAATTTAGGGGAAGGTGCCAAAAATTTAATTTTTAATTACTAATTTTTTGGCCATATCGAAAAGTACTACATTACAAAAGTTGTAGAGAGTACAATGTCTGGTTATTTATATCGGGTTCAGTTTGACTGTACCGACTATAATATTGGTGGTGATGGTGATTAAATTGTGAAGATTATTATAAGAATGAGAAAAAAATCATGAAGGAAGAATTGCTTAAATAACAACACAAGGGGAAGTAATGAAAGAAAGGAGGACTTGCTTTACATTAGATGCCCTAATATCACAGAATCGGAAGAAGACTAAATGTGAAGGTCTGCAATATAGAAAGCTCATAAAATTGATCAACAATAACATTACATTGACCCTTGTTTGTTGTGATGTGCTTTGTTTATTCTGCTGCCATTTATCTCCGATAACAGCCTGCCTGAATATTGGCAGGAAGGAGCTGAGGAGTTAGATCTCTCTCTTCTTTAGCATGCTATTCCTCTGGTTCATAAATTTTCTGATACTGCTGGTACGTAACACACTGGATCATCATAGTATTCCAACTTTTGGATCTCTACTCTGAGGCAGAGATTGGAATGAGCAGTGTGCATGGAATAATGACACAGGAGTGTACACGGCTGTATGTGGCCTGGTCGTTCTAGCTCTGGAACTCTCAACTGTTAGATCGACACCGTAGTACTTTTCGTTAAAAGTGAGAGAATGTGCTGTTTTCCATTTTATCGAATATGTCATATGACAGCATTACTTTCGTGACATTCGTATTGATGTCATTGAAATGACCTATGTCGACTTCAGTTGGGAGAGCTATAAGGACGGTCTTTCTGAGAATTCCGTAGCGAAGCACGGGTACAGCAGCTTATTTGATACAAATAGCATTGAGCTTCGCATAATTGCGTGGGTGCTTGATGCAGTGTATTAATCGGTGCATTTGCTAAGTAATGGCATCTATGTGCATGACCGATTAACACATGTGGAACATGTTCATACTATTTTTGGAAGGCTTATCAGAGACCGATTATCTCACTCTCATACTTCTTGTGAGTTAATAGAGATGTGTAATTTTTAGCCTTGTAGCCTTGTATCGCAGCAGTCAGCCTTTGAGACAATAAGTGTTATAAATATATCATAGTACTGTATTGCATAAGACATGTAGAATAAGCAGTTTTGACCAATTATATCTCCTGATTTTTCCTGATTTTCATATCAAAATCTCCTGATTTTTGGTTTTGTAAAGTTGGCAGGTATGGAAGAGAGATGTTATGAAATATGTATTTAAGAAATAATAATTGTACCCGTTTACCCTTAAGCTATGAATATTTAGTATTTTGCTTTCAAGTTCAGTCCTAATGTGCCTGTGATGATCAACAACGGATCCAATTTCTGACTTGCATGATGCAACTGTGTAGTCTGAGGCATCTTGACTGTAACTGAAAAGGAGTGTTCAAACACACTTTATTTTTTTCTGGTTTACACTGCTTTTTTCCCCTCTAGATATAACGGGCTCTACTCTTGATTTTAGCATTTTCTACTTTGAAATTTTTCCTCATTTCATGAGCTTTCATATTTTCAGCAGCTTGTTTACTTTAATTCCACAAATAAGTTCCAAACTGAGTGAGTTCACTTTGCATTTAGGGTCACTTGGCTGTGAGTTTGCATTCAGGTGATGGTGGATTCGAATCCCATAGTCATCAGCCCTGAAGATGGTTTCCTGTTGTTTCCCCCTTTTCACACCTAACAATTATTGGGGCTGTACTGTACCTTAAGGCCGCTGCTGCTACTTCCCTAATCCTAGTCCTTTCCTATCCTTGGGTTGCCTGATATCTTCAATGTGTTCGTGTGATGTTAAAGCACTAGCAGAAAAATTAGTAGACTTCACTTTTTCAGTTGTGAATAAATAGATCTGCATTCTGTTGGTATGATTTATGGAACTGTGTAATCTGTATGTGATTTAAGGAATTGTGTAAACTTTATATAATTTTAAACAACTTTAAAAAAAAAAGCTTTGATTTGGGTAATGTATTATTTGGGAAGTTATTAACACTGGAGGGAAAAGTTGAACCTTTATACTTATCTTTCTTTTACTCTGAGTTTTACTCTGAGGATCTGGAAGCAGGGATGCATAATAGTCACCCTGGCACAAAAGAATCATGGCATTTTAATTTGTTACAGTTGGCAATCACACCTATCTATGGAGTTCTGGAGTCTATGCTTCTGTTATAAACTTCAGCCAGTGGCATTAACCATAGACACGGGTTGAATGAAAAGTGTCGCATTTAATACTATTTTGCTATAAAAGTAACACATTTTGTGGAGTGGTTGGCGAGTCCTTAGTCTTCACAGTGAACACGTCATTCTCCTATAAGTAGGGACCTGAAAAAATTGCATTTACGATAAATGCAAATTTTTTGAATCTTGTACTGAATCCAAGCCTACGGTAATTCAAATTCAGAATAAAATCATTTTATGCATAAATAGAAGTGCATCAAAATGCGAATTGTGACCCAAAATGCAAAATTTGTATGAATATGCAATTTTGGTGAGAATTCTGCGAAAATATGCTATTTTACTGGCAAAAACAACATATTTCCGAAAAATCGTCGGAAATACTCAAAATATGATGCATAAATCTTTCGACCGTTCCGATCGATGAAGAAAAGTAGCCAATCGATTGCCGCTTGCTGACTTTAATCAATATTTACAATGGGAATAGCAAGGGGAGTAAGATCTGTATCGATTACTGAAATGTAAATAGAGTGTCACGGAAATAACGAGAGACGCAGCATTGTTTTCCTGTTCAAAATTGAAACTAGTGAAGAGTAGAAAGTTGAGCGATCGTTTGGGTTATGGGACGCACGACAAAAACTGCGCACGAAAGGGCTCAGCAATATGCAAAGGATGGTTTATATGCCACAGATTCAGCGAGTGTTTTGCAAGTATTGTAATTGCCGAGTTGGGTGGAGGGGAAAAAAATACAGCATTGTGAAACATGCTAAATCTGAAAAACACGTGGGTAAGCGATGTGATAACGAAGTTCAACCCCTGCTGCTAGTACGTCTCAATGAAAGCAATCTTATGTGCTTATACAGTTTGATAGTTGTAAACGACAAAAAATTTCCAGAGGTAAATTCACGAAACGCACAGTTGAAGTATTTGCCAAAGCAAATATACCTCTGGAAAAGCTGGAAAGCAAAGAGCTAAGAGCCTGGATTACTGAGTTTTCAAATGAAGAGCTGCTATGTGTTGTAACTCTACGTGAAGTATATTTACCGGGTAAGTTTCGATTTCATTGATCAGGTACGGTTTAGGTATTACAACATCGAAACCACACGCAAAATTGAAGTATACCGAATTTGAGTGCGCTTTCCATATCGAACTATCTTACCCGTCCCCAATTGATCCAGTAATTTTAAATTATTTTGTCATAATTTGAGCTCTTTCTTCCTTTCTAGAAGTTGCATCTGACCACCAGAAAAGAACAGCAGAGGCTCTAGTGTGGAAGAACATCAACATACTCTGTGATGAAACTACCGATAGGATGGGCTGTTGTGTTTTTATCATCATATTTTAAGTCCCAGCCGGATCGAAAAGAGAGCTGCATGTTGTTTCTGTGAACTGTCTTGATGCAAGAAATGCTACAAACTGCTCTCGTGCTGTTTTAGAAGCTCTGCGCAGTTATAGTGTACCATATGATGCAGTTAAAGTGTTTGTTAGTGACAGTGCCCCGTACATGACCCGGTCTTATGAAACATTAAGTTAAATGTAGTCATAGGGGATCATTTAACGATTGTACAGTGCTGGGCACATAAGATCAGCTTGGGTGGCAATAGTTGGGTCGCAGTTATGACATTTAAATCGTGTGGTTGCGATGGTAAAGTCTGCATTTTTTAACACAAGAAAGCGAAAATATAATTATTTACAATTCTTAACATCGAAGTATGGTGTTTCATAGGAAGCAAAGCTTTTTCCTGCACATATCATAACCTAATGGAATAGCTGGTTTCAGGCTGTCGTCTATTTGAGTGCTTACTTTACTGATGTCCGACATGAGACATCAACAACTGTGGTATTAAGTACCTGACTGATCTGAGTGACTGAGAAGTGAATAGGCTTCACTCCACATGGTTTTTGTCACAGATCATACAGCTGGATTGGTTGACCACCTTACTGAACTTGAAGGGTCTCTGTATCCTACCTCTTATCTCCTTTACCCCAAACTGCATAACTTTGATGCCAGCTTTACCTTTATTTGTGAGGGGAATTTTTCTGCGGCAACTAATGATGCTTCGATTAAGCTTACTCCTCTACAGCAGGCTGCATGTAGACACACATTTCTCAGCTGCTCTTTCTTCACAGTGCAAGCTAGGCACATTGATAAAGACCCCAACCATAAGCATTTTGTGTCAATTCCTCAAGCTTTGTATCCAAAAAATATGATTTTGAATAACACTGATAAATTAGATGAGCTTGAGAAATTGTTTGGGGTAACGGATCTCTCCCGAAACAATATCTGGTCTGGTTACTTTTCTCTGAAACATGCAATTCAAACCTAGATGAAAGAAAGTGAAAAATATGCTTGCATTAACTGCCGTTCAGAGTTCAGCATATTTGGTAAATAAATACTGTCTTGAGTTGTTGTGGACCCCAACGAACAAGGCAGATAGCGAGCGTGTGTTGTCTCATTACAATACAGTGGTTACAGACAGACGGTGCAATTTGAAAAAGAGCAAAGCCGAAGTACTGACAATGCTTCCGTTTGAATAATGAATTTGTATTGTGTGTTAACCAAGGACAGTAATTGCACTTCATAAACTTGGAATCGTTAAAATTAATAATACCGTGTGATTATTTTAACTTTGTAAATAGATGCTAATTTTTCAGGTCCCTGCCTATAAGTAACACGAGGTAAGATTATATGATCGAAATTGATTTTCAATCTATTAGTTTGTGTTATGTTCATATAGTACATGTTGAGGATATGTTAAGTACAGAACAGAATTGACCTACCGGACACCAGTGGGATCCAAATCCATAACCTCCTGATTTCACGTTGGTTGCTCGTGGTTGTGAAAATTTAATATTAAGATTGTACGATGTACCTTTTGATATAATTTAACTTATTCTGTGGTGAAATTAGTTAATTTCTATGCAATTTCAGAGTTTGAAAGCCATCCCATTTGTCCTGTAAAGTATGCGTGATGAAAGTGGCACAAGGCTGTGCATATCAAACACATGATATTGATGCCCTCAAAGTGGTCTGGCTGATCCAACTGACTCGTTCCCCCCTGTGGGTGAGAAATATAATATATTCACGGAATCCCTTGCCTGCCATAAGGGGTGACTAAAAGGGGCAACATCAGCAAAACTCGGGGGTTTGGTATGTGTGGAGGTAGTCCGGCCCCGCGGTGTAGGGGGCAACGTGTCCACCTGTCACCCGGCGACCCCGGGTTCGATTCCCGGCTGTGTCAGGGGTTTTTAATTGTAAATGATTTATATCCGTGGCCTGGGGACTTTGTGTTTTTTTCGTCCTTAACGTTCCTTTCCTCACATTCAACACTTTACCCTTCCTCCGTTCCAGTTACATGCAGGTTAAAATCACATGGTGCAAGTAGAGGCAAAAGATCTCTATAGGTCGATGCCCCAAACAAATAGCATTTTATTTTTAAAAAAGTGGCAGTGTTAATAAACTCTTTGGAGTTTGACAAATTCACAATTTAATGCATGTACTGCTTGAGGAAGAGCCCGTTATGTGTGTGACTTTGCCTAAAAGTCGCAGGTGCAGTCGTCGCATATCCATGCTGTAGTATCCGGCTGAAAACTCGTGTCCCCTTACAGCCGAATGCCAAAGCTGAAAACCCTATGTATATGGTGTGGGGTACATGCCTATATGGCATAGTTTAACATTGGATCCTGGGGAGTACTTTTCAAACCAGAGGGTTATTTATTGCCTTGGCGCCTTTTAGGCATGGCTTTGAAGAAACAAAGCTGCCCAGTGTGGTCTGCCACCCAAGTTCCTAACATTCGATTCCCTCGGGCAACCCCCAGGAACAAGCACAGCGTGAAAGTTTGGGAATTAGTTTTCCTAGGTTCCTGGTTGCTACTTGATCTGAAGTTGCTCAATGTTAGTTTGTTACTCAAGACATGCACCGCAGCTGAGACTGATTGGTTTCTCACATTTGACCGCGTAGGTGATCATCCTATTAAAGTAGAAATCTGTGAATCGGGTGTGCCGTGATCTTCCACCTGAGACTGATCTTGAGCTAATGGATGATTTGTAAGAACTGTGGAGTGACCCGTCAGGTACATTTTGGGCAGTCACCGGCAAAGACATTGCCAAAGACTTATAACAATAAAAATCTTCCACCTTTTTGATACTTATATTTGCATTTTATCAAATTAATTAATTACACACAGTACATGTTTTGTTCTTTTTAAGAACATCTTCAGCTGTTTACATAGCTTAGGTGATTCACTAAGTGTATCTTTTTAAGTACTTTATAATCAGGTACCTTGTTCTTATTAAATACTACGTAAATATAAATTGAATTAAAATGATTTAAAAACAATGTGGTGGTTAAATGAGTTAGTGAAATGAGATGGAATGGATATACTTTATAGTTAGCCTATTTTAAAAAACTATTTCTATTCATTTGACCAGTTGTTAAAAAGTATCCAGCACTTTTTCTCTAAAATGTTTCGCTTGTCTTCCAGTAAAAAGTTTTTGAAAAAATGTGTCTTTTTTGACACTGTTCTGAATATTGTTAAGTGTTCACTTCATTCACTCCCTCCAATGTGGCTGCTATTTGTTTTTGAACTTACATTATATATCTTGAATTGGGTTAGTTACGGAACCTTGAAGCTGATTGCCGTTTGCTAATAATAAAGGAGCTTCCCCATATTCTTGCTGTTGTCAAAATCCATTCCTACTGTGACCTAGGAGGAGCTACGTTTGAAGCAGCCTTCCGTCTTGTATCTTTCTTTCAAAAGACATTGCCACCAGTGTCTTAGCATCTTTTAAGGTGTCGTTGGCACCAGAGAAAGTCGAAGTAACAACCGGTTATTACAGGCTTGAGATTGTACATTCTACCTCTGGCGCGGTGCGATAATTGACAGTCTGGACACATGGTATCTCGTATCGATGCAAGTTATGGGCAAGATACCAAGCTCATGGCGTGGAGCAGTGCACACCTTCCAACATGTGCACTAACTGGCCTGGTTTTCATTCTTGTTGGGACAGAAAGTGTTCTATCTCGTTGAGATGGTGCAGGAGATTAAGATCTTGGATTATCTTTGCTTCTGCAAAACAGATTATAACATAGAGCTTGTCAAGTTTGTCGTTTATTCTACCTACGACATCGATGATCTGTATTCAAAGAGTAAAAGCTTGAAGGTGCAGTCTGCTCCTCTTTTGACCACAAATAAGACTGTGCTGATGAAGGCAACTAAGCCGGCGCTGCAGGGGAAGAAGAGTCTCCTTCCCTCAATACTTCGGCAAAAGCTACTCTCCAGCCAGCAGTGGCTTTGTCGTCCATTCCATCTAAATTGGCTTACAAGTTTCCTGCTAATGACGTACGTTTCAGCTCCGACATTTGGTAATGTCTTGTTGTGAGTAGGTGTGATAGATCATCCCTTTTTTCAATAAGCTGAGAAAAAAAGGGACATTGAAGGTACGATTTGCTTCCCTTTGGGTGTTCTGGAGGAAAGCTGTGGCATTGTGCTGTTTTTGGATCAGCCATAGTGTGGTGACGCACCCCTATGTACCAGAGAGAGAAGTCCTCCCGGTGTGTACCTGTGACACTCATCTGACCACGGAACACATCATTAAGGTTAAAATTTTACTTTAAACTTATTTTGTTCATAGTTGTCACCAGTCACACACTAGTTTTCAGGGCGTGGTGCTCAAGCAGTCACCCTTTGGTCCTGTCATATAGTTTCTGTTAGTCCATATCCTTCCCCTTTTCTCAACTTCTGATCTCGCAGTCTCCGTCTCCTTGGCCTTCCCACGGGCCTCTTTCCTTTCACTTTTCTTTCAAAGTATTGCCTTGCTGTTGTAGATGTGTCCATTCCAGTTGGGTGCCCACAACACTGGTGTCGGCACCTTTGTATGATGCCAGTAGACATTTTTGTTTTTGATGTTTTCTTGTTTTTTCATTTCATAGTGTTAATTAATTTCATTTTTGCTGCTTGCATTTTGCTAAATTCTTAATATGGTACTGGGTTGTAGTCCATAGGTAAGGATTGGACCGAAGTAAGAGCTGAAGATGGCTATATTTTGGCTTTCGGGGGTATTTTCTTATCCCACAGCAAATTTATTGCATGGTTGTGGAAGTGTTAAGTTTTTTTTGTCCTATTAGGTATCTTGCTGAACAGTATTATCCTTTGAGATGATGCTTCCAAGGCTTTTGAAGCTAGAAACTGTTGGTACCTTAGCTCCTTCCAAAAAGATGGCGGAACTTATATCGCGAACCATACCGAATACCACACGCTGAGAGCGAAGTACGTTAACCACATGGTGAATGTAAATATTAGCTTTAGTAACGAGGTTTTGATCGCACTGTGCTGATGTAAGTCGATATGAATGGCATTTTGGGATTGGTTGGATGTCTATGTTTCAGCGCATAACCACAAGACGGAGCCAAAATCGGGCAAAACTTCAATTTAGAAGTAATGTGGAGTATATGTAGTGAACTCATCCCAGCTTTTCTTCCTGAATTAGCTTTCTTACAAACAGCTTCTTGTTCCTGTATTCCTAAGCCATGTATTCTATTTCCTAATCCATCTGTTTTTTTTTTTTTTTTTTTCACGATGTTGCCTTTTCAGCATATTTCTTTCACAGCATTCATGATCCATTCATTGCACTATGGTGTTTCTTTCTCCCTGATCGAGGAACTTGTCTCGTCACATATTTAAACTTCTGAGACAAGGGTGTTACTGAATAGTAGTCATTCTTGGATATTCTGGCAGATGTTTTCCCTTCTCTTATTTTCTTTCAACAACCCTGTCCTTATCTAGGGCATTTTATTGTGTTTAACCTGGATCCACCCAAGATTTTATTTTTTGAGAATCAACTTGTAACTTTTAGCGTTGGATAATGTGCATATGAAGATCCCAAAAAAGCTTTAAATTTATTTATTCGACATGTAACTTCCATGAAAAGGCTCGTGCCATATATGGCACGCTGGGCAGAAGTGCTGTCTTTTGTTTCACATACGGGAATTTGGATGTTATTCCGCATTTGGCTTACAAATATGCTTTTATCCAATACTTTCTTTTGTAAATCATCTGTATACAAGGTTTTCTTCAATATTTGCATATATTACAAAAATAATGATGTTCCAGAACTATTCAAAATACCTAGATGTTTGATTTTTGGTGCTAGGGGTGGAGTTATAGGGGTTGTAAATGACCTAAGTTTTTAGTTCTATGAGAAAATTTATTTTTTGAATAATAATGCTAAAATCTCACAACTACCCAAAACACTTACAGTGAAACTCTGTTAAGAAGTTTTTCAAGGGACTGTAAAAAATAAACTTCTTAATCAGGAAACTTCTTAAAAGGGGTAATGCCCAAAAACTTATTCTGTACTTTGAAATACATGTGAAACACACAGCCAACAATTTTCCTTGTTTGTGGACAATACTGAAATAGGCCGATATATAAGAGCTGCTAACAGAAAGCCACAATATAAAAAATCGATTATCATGACAATATTTTTAGAGATAAAGTAAAATAATTGAACATACCGTATTATAAATATAATTGATAAGAGAAGGGAACATATTAAGTTAAATAAAAACGTTGCGAGGTTTGCTTATTTTAGCAGGCAGAACCATTTCCTTGCACGCTTTCCTTTCCTCCGCACTTACAGTCTGCTTCGCAACAAATTGTTTTGTAAACGATGTCGGCTCAATTTTTAAAGCGGTCCAGCCACCCGTTCGACGCGGTAAAAGGTACCCTTAATTTGCGTGCGGCTTTCTCCTGCACAATAGTCCCACTGAAAGGTATGTTTAAACTTCGCTGCTGTTTAAACCACATTAGCAGAGCTTGTTCTATTTCATCGTACTTTTCAGATTTAACTTCCTTACAGTTTGCTGAAGTATTCCCAGCAGAAGCAGAGATCTCTTCTTTCTTCGCTAGAATACCGTTCAAAGTAGACGGCGGCATCCCCAGCTCCTTTGTCAAAGCAACACGGGAAAGTGTAGATGACTCCACTTTCCTTATAATCTCCACTTTGTCTTTTGTTAGTGCCTTTTGCTTGATCTCTTTCCTCTGAGTTCCGCTCATTTCCACTTAAAAAGTTTGTACGTTGATATTACAACTAACTTCACGGACTCCTATTCATACTAATTACGACGCTACACTATGCTTGGCAATCCGTAGCTTAGGCTTACAAGACACAAAAACAAGACGTGTACTACAGTTTGTTAGCATGTGCTTTCTATCTTCCTGACACCCCCGACACCTGCTTCAAGGATAATGGCAGCAAAAGGGAAATTTAGCAACTTATTCTTATAGATCTTAGAACCTAGGCCTAAATCGCCCCTGCATTCCTACTGGTTGTCACGGCAACGGGCGTAGTTTCTGGCTGTTTCACAAGTACCGCATGGCCAAGCCAGTATTGAGTTTATTTTCCCGCTTCAATCCTCTTCATGCTATAGGTAATGAAGAAAAGAAACACAGTTTCGGAGTTGCAGGAGTGAGTGCATGGAAAAGTATCTGGGGTATTACGTGGGAGTGATAAAGGCGCAATAGCAACGCTAGCACATCTAAACGTAAACTGTTTCTTTCCCTGCAAGAATTTTATTTCATGTCTCCTCATCCTTGTGCTACGTTCTAATAATGCGATGTAATAATTACGAGTGACACGATAATACAATGTTTAGCTTCTATAAAGGTAAAATTAAAAATAACTTTCAATTTTATGCCAACACGTGGTATTGCAATGCGTCTGTGTGCCTCCCACCAACACCCAGTTGGCTATCAACATTCGTTCAACTTCGTAAACGATCGGGATCTTTCGGCCGGCTGTGGTGGCATGTGTATCAGCTGGCTGCTGGCAAGTCGGCTGTTTCCCGCATAGAGTCGGGAAGTTGATTTTATTCACCTTACTAATAATGGACACGGAAAATCTTACCAGTTTAGTTCAAAAACGTAATTTACTCTACGGCAAGACCCATAAGTATTATTGCAACAACAACGTAAGAGAGAATGCCTGGAAGGAAATAAGCAAGGGAATGAAAAATCAAACAGGTTAGAATATTCAATTTTGTGGTAGGTTAACAGTAATGTTGTGGACAAATACACTTTACGGTTTTTAATTAATGTTTAGGCCACCTCGATTAATGACTTCACCCTGTCGTGGCCGGCAAATTACTGCATTAAAGTTTTATCAAACCATCCATTACGTGCTTTGTTTCCCACGTTGAATCCCGTTCGATTCTATTCCACGAGATGAACGCTGGAGTGGAAATTTCGACTGATGAATTCGATTCGATTCCACAAGGTGAGAGTGTGAATCTGCTATCCGTGTTGTCATAGCGGGACGTCATATGACTTTGGCAGGCCGGCACATGTTCCGTAACACCAGACACACACCGCGAGCGCACGAACAGTCTAACACAGGGTGCAACTTGCGCGGAGACTGGAGGATTCTAACCATGGGTTGTTTGAGCGGACGTTTTCTATCTCAAGGCGCTCTAAAATCTGAACGGTTTAACCGGGAAATATATTTACAACAGAACACTTTAAACGGGAAAAATATACATATATCTTAATACAACTGATCAAGGGACCAAGAATATCACACTTCTTAGGCGGGAAAACTTCTTATGCGGGAACTTCTTAACCGAGTTTCACTGTATTACATCTTGAGGCAATCGGTGTGTATGAGGAATTATAGCAGCGGTATATACAGATGTCACCCGTTCATGTGGGTACTGCTCTAACGGTGATGTTCTTAAAGGCAAGTACACAATACTTATTACCTTAGTGCCTAGCAAGGCAATTTTCTCTTAGCTCCTGGACTTGTAGAAGGTCAGTGATGCATTCCATCGTACCGAAGTTCCTACACTGCATTATATCCAAAACAATGAGATCTGCTGAACAAGGGAGCAGCTTTGTAGCGTGTGAGATAAGTCTGGACAATTGCTTGTCGAAAATCAAGATGAGAAGAAATGCCTTCTCTAGGCATGTATTTCAGCATTTCTACATCGACGAGCTAGACAAATATTGCCCACCACCCCTTTTTTTCTGCGTTCGCTTGAAGCTAGCTACCAGGTAAATTTGCGGCGAAACCACCTGCATCTTCGTCCCTGCTGTCTTCATACGACAAAACTGCAGCGTCTGGAGGCTCGATGAATACCTTTTCTATGTCGGAAAGTCCATCATTTACCAACAAGTCGAGTACTTCTCGTAATGAAATGTGAAGCATGTGAAAAGACGGGATGAATAACTGCATAAAAGATGCATTTCAACAAGGAAACCGAAATGTAGTGTCAACTTTATTTGAAAATTTTACACTGTGCGAGTCAAAATTGTTAAAACATATAACTTACAGCCTACACTATTATGTGTTGCTAGGTTGATAAAGAAGAATGAAATGAACGGAAAGGAGCGACAGAACTATAAAAATGATAGGCCTAGTTGTGCCGGGCAGAAAGACAGCAGTTACGCCCAGCGTGCCAGATAAGTACCATCAAACTTCTACTTCAAATGAAAGGACACCTATTATCACCAAGGTATATTTTAGCTAATCCCCATACATATAAGGACCTTATAGCAAAATATATAACAACAGGATCTATATAAATAACTATAGAAGTAAAGAAAGAATTACACACATCAGATGCCATTACTGGCACTCATGAAAACAAGACTTCCTTTTATGTAGCTGTTCGCCATAAGACCTATCTGTGTCGGTGCGACGTAAAGCAGTTAGCAAAGATTATGTAGCTGTACCGTACAAATGACCACGATATACTAAAACAAACCACGTAAGATGTTGGGCGGTACTTCTCTGAACACGACAATACTGTAGTAAACAATACAGTACACGCCGTTTCAATAAGAAGAGTCCAAGAAGACGGTGTAGTTTGCCGTGCCATATATGGTACGCTGGGCGGATCCAGGTTAATACTCCGCACATGGATATTCTTGAGGTGTAAGACTAGTTATGTTGTTCTTAGTAATTATTTTAATCTAAATTACAGTCTTAACTGGTTTTATGTTTTAAATTTGCACGTATCTCTCGACTTATTTCAATACAGACCCCCCTTTTAAAGTAATGCATACCTGCCAACTTTCCCGATTCAGGCGGGAGACTCCCGATTTTCGACAGTTTTTCCCGCCTCCCGAATATTCCATCTTTTCTCCCGATTTTTTGGTGAACTTCAAACATTTGTTTTCAAATCCCTCCATTTCAGCTTTTTTACGTCAGTGGCCGGAAGTCCTTCGCTCAATGGCCGCTTTCAAACGAAATATCGAAGTTTATTAATGCGAGAAATGTGTGCGAATGTGCGATGTTTATTGAAACCTGTATATCGCGACGCGCACATCGATTGTCAATCTCTTGTTCTCGCGTGCTATGTTCGTGTTCGTTCACGTCAGTCTAGTCGATTCCATCCTCTTTGGTCGATTCTAGAGACTTAGTCGCTTTCTTAGTAATATAGTGACATAATTTCAATGATAACGACGGGTGCCTTTTCTAGAGATTTTAGAAGCCATTTGGAGACAATTCTGACTAATTTTAATTTATCTCAATATAAATAAAATGTTTTGTCTGTACATTGCTCAGAATTTAAAAAGAATGATATTTCCGTACCGTTCGTGGCCATATTAACAAGGAGAAATAAGTTTTAATTTTCCGTAATTTCTGTCTGTCTGTCTGTCTGTCTGTCTGTACGTGCGCAGACTCATCACGAGAAAACGGCTGAAGAGAATTTAATGAAAATCGGTATATAACGTCGGGGAATAAGTTGCTACAATCTAGGCCATAAATAATGTTATTCGCGCTGAGTGAAATGGTAGTTTAGGGGAAGGCCTAAAATTTAATTCTCAAATATTTGTTATTATTGGCCCTAATGATAAATACTACATAACTAAAGTTATATATTATTAAATTTCCTATCATTTATGTCTTATACATTTTTACCGTACCGGCTGTGATAACAGTGATATTCATGAATTTAGATTTATTTTTATTATTATTATTATTATTATTATTATTATTATTATTATTATTATTATTATTATTATTATTATTATTATTATTATTATTATTTTGCTAAGTCCATATCAGTGCCGATGTACGAGAAAATGGGTGAACAGAATTGTATGTAAAGTCAGGGAATAAGGAACTACAGTCTATGCTATAAATAATTTTATTCACTCTGTTCGAAATGGTAGTTTAGGGGAAGGTGCCAAATTTTTTTTAAAATTACCTATCTTAGTGGTCATATTGAAAAATACTACATAACAAAAGTTACAGAGAATGCAATTTCCGATTATTTGTCTTATTCAGTTTTGCAAGAGACACTTCTCATGATTGATTCGTATAACTTACGCTTCTCAGGGACATTTTTTGCCCCTTGTTAAGGGCATCATCAACCTTTAGGTAACCTTAAGTTCATATGTCTGAAACATTATCTATTCATACATGGATTAATGTGTAACATACTTTTCATTGTAATCCATATATGAATAGATAATGTTTCAGACATTTGACCTTAAGGTTACCTACAGGCTGATGATGCCGTTAACAAGGGGCGAAACATGTCCCTGAGAAGTGTATATAGTATTATGTAGATTTCATCCACGAAGCACATGGCTTGTATTGAATAGGTGGTAATAATAGAATAAATTATTTTTGTGATAATTTGCTTATTCAGTTTTACTGTTCTGACTACAATAATATTGGTGGTGATGGTGATTAAATTTTGAAGATTATAATAATGAAGAAAGTCATGAAGGAACGATCGCTTGAATAATACCACAAGAGGGAGTCATGAAAGAAAGGACGACTCGCTTTACATTAGATGCTCTAATATCACAGATTCAGAAGAAAACTGAATGTGAAGGCCTCCAATATAGAAAGCTCATAAAATTGATCAACAATAGCATTACATTGACCATTGTTTGTTGTGATGTGCTTTGTGTATTCTGCTGCCATTTATCTACGATAGACGGGATTACTGCTGGGTTTCAAGTATAACAGCCTGCCTGAATACTGGCGGGAAGAAGCTGGGGAGTGGGGAGTTAGATCTCTCTTCTTTAGCATGCCATTCTTCTGGTTCATAAATTTTCTGATACTACTGGTACGTTACACACTTGATCATCATAGTATTCCAGCTATTCGATCCCTACTCGGAGGTAGTGATTTGAATGAGCAGTGTGCACACTTAAACAGAATAATTACACGAGTGTTTGCGGCTGTCTGCAGCCTGGTCATTCTAGCTCTGAAACTTTGAACTGTTAGATTGACACTGTAGTACCTTTCGCTAAAAGTGAGAAAATGTGCTGTTTTCATTTTATCGAATATTTCGTATGAAATCATTGCTTTTAATCACGACATTCATACTGGCGTCGTAATGAGATGTTGACTTCAGTTGGGAAAACTATAAGGACAGTCTTCCTGAGAATTCCGTAGTGAAGCACGGGTACATCAGCTAGTTATTTGATCCAAATAGCATTGCGCTTCGCATAATTGCGCGGGTGCTTGATGCAATATATTAATCTATGCATTTGCTAAGTAATGGCATCTAAGTGCATGACTGATTCACACATCTGGAGCATGAGTTCATACTATTTTCGGTAGGCTTATCAGAGACCGATCATCCCACTCACACACTTCCTGTGAGGGAATAGATATGTGTAATTTTTAGCCTTGTAGCCTCGTATAGCAACAGTCGGGCTTTGAGACAATAAGTGTTATAAATATATCGTAGTACTGTGTTGCGCAAGACATGTAGAATAAGCAATTTTGACCAATTGTATCTCCTGATTTCTCCTGATTTTTCCTGATTTAAAAATCAAAATCTCCTGATTTTTGGTTTTGTAAAGTTGGCAGGTATGGTAATGTCTTAATTGAATTTTATCATGCCTAAATTGTTTTAATCCTCTTACAGAAAATAAGGTATTGTGAAATAGATCTGCTGATTATTTAAATTCATTATCATTTTCATATGGGTCATTGGGTAAATTTTAAATTATCATTTAATCTTGTACCATCAGGGGCAGATGACCTAGACGTTATGTCCCATTAAACAATCCTAATCACCATATCAATTCGTTTAATGCTCCATAAGATTTCCTGTATCCATCAGCACACAATTTTTCTTTTTGTATATATTTGAGCAAGCAGTAGTTGGTGCCCTAAGAACAGGATTTCACAATATTGTTTATGAATTAATCAATAGTTTGCTCATTATTGTGCAGAAGTGCATTGTTGATCTCCATTATTCCTCAAGGTATTGTTAAAGTTGTTAAGCATCTTAAATTCTATAAGCTTAACTCTAAGAACAAGAATGCCATGCTATTGTGTCCCTGGTTATCTTTATTTTGTACTTTATTGTCCAGAAAAAGTAGCAACCCATTATTTTTCTCTCTTTCTAGGACACAATGGGTTGGGGAGAGAACGACAGAGGTGTTTCATTCACCTTTGGTGCAGAAGTAGTCGCAAAGTTTTTGCATAAACACGATTTTGACCTCATTTGTCGGGCACACCAGGTAAGAGAGAAGATTTTTTCCATTCCATGCTTGTTATACTTATATTAATCCTATTCGTTTGCTAATGATGAACAATTATGGATCCAATTTCTGATTGGTTCTATGTTGATAATTTCTTTCTGAAGCAGATTTGCTTGAACAATTGTATCTAGAATTAGTGTTTTGAGTAATGTAAATATAACTACAAGAGATGGCAACTGCCTGTCATAGGCTGGCAGTTATTTTGTTAGCAGAAAGCTAGAATTGTGTACGTGCGCGCATTCAAAGCTAAATCTTTCGGCTATCGTATTGTACGATTTAGTGACGGTTTCAGACAATATAGTGCCTCTTAACCCTTTCATTCCCACATTATGAATTCAGCTGTGGAAAATTTTTTATTCAGTATTTCTGTATTAATACAATGCACTAAACACAAACATTTGTTGTTTAATATTTTTTATCAAATAATTTATTTTTTACATCATGTTGTTCAGGAACAACAATGGGACTCGACGGTCAAATGAAATGCGAAATATAATACTAACACAACAGATGGAAACTATTATAAATTTTGAAATAAGTAAACACATTCTTTGGTGAAATTTTCACTCTTAATCATACTAAGTACAAAAATTAACATAATTATGAAAAATAAAATACAAACATTATGAAACAATTACAAACGAAATAAAGACATCAATGTTTTTCAACATGCAACGACTATTTCTTGTGAGAGTCACTGAAGCAATTATTTTTTGCTGTCAAGCACAAATGATCACCACATTTTCTGCACATGATATGTGCAAAGCCCTTTGGGCAAAGTTTGCACCGGCCTTGCTTCACATCATATCCTGGCCAATGGCCAATATTGTCATATCTGATATCAGCAATTGGATTTGTTGATACTTGCACCTTCCTCTTCTTTGGATTCTTCTCACTACTGCTGGGTCCCCCTTTCCTTTTCACATCGACTTTCCCACTCTTTGTCAGGCCTGTTGATATATCAGCCTGAAATTGCATCAGTGAGTACTCACACTTTTTCCCTCGTTGCTCTTGGTATCGCATGTACAACAGCCAGCTGCTTACGACTGCTACCCCCAGACACCAGAATACCAGTCGCATATACCACTTCTTCGATCGTATGTCAATGATATAAGGCTCCAGAAGCATGTCAGCTTTATCAACCCCTCCCATGAACGTGTTGTACTCTTTTACGACAAACGGTCGATCCACCTCTATAGCCTTCTTTTCTGTAGCTCACCACCTTTTGCATTTCGATTCAGGCTCTATGGCAGCATGTGATGATATGAAATTGATGGCTTTCCGATCGAACCACCGGATCAGGGAAAGGTTAGACTTGGTTTCAACTCTCCAGTCTTTACTACCACGCCCCAATTTCTTCAGTTCTTGCTCATTTGCCAAAGGACATTTTCCCATTCTATCCTGTCTAATTGTGCCAACGCAGAGTATACTCCTAGCTCTTAGTGCTACTGCCAGTTGCAAGGATGAGAACCAGTTATCAAGGAAAACTTTGAAATTTTGTCCTTTGGGTAAATCTTGACAAAGTGCCATTACGATGTCCCCAGAAAAGCCAAGTCCGAAATCACCACAGGTACCTTTGCCCACATATACGGAAGAGCTCATCATCATCGATATAATCTGAGAAATAACTAATTGCTGATAAATTTCCATCATTTACACCCTCAACAAGTTCGTGAATTTCCTCAATAGTCATATTTTCTAAATCCAAACGTTCCATTGTAAAACTGCCTTTAGCTTACCAAAAGTTATAAATATACACAAGCTTTCATAGTTTTAGCCTATAATTGAAACCCATCTAGTAGTCCAGTAATAGTACCACCTGAAATGAAGTAAATGGAATACTTGTGAGAATTGAATCTCCGCTTATCACTCATTTTATCAATCGAAACAGCAAAATGTAGTATTATTTTGATATTGACAATTAGTAACCTTGTAGTCCCAATGTTGTTCATGGACAACACACATGTTTATTAAGGTGTATTATCATTTCATAAACTATTTAGTTGATAATTACTATGTCACAGCAATAATGCAGGCATAACCTTCACCAAAGAAACAAATAAATAACAATTCACTGCTGAAATAACAATAAAAGATTATAAATACACCACACAAAAAGCCATCCCTAGACAGCAACTTAACCTGACATCCAAGTCAAAGAGATTAATACATCTGAAGTAGATTCATGCACCACCAAGTGGCAAAATACCATACTAGAAGCTTGTTGTCCCTCAACAACAAGGGGATTTCAAGGATTGATGAACATAATACTGTATATAAGAGCTTTAAATATGATGTTGTCTACGAACAACACTGGGAATGAAAGGGTTAACAATATGAAACTAAAGCTGTAAGAAAATTTGGTACTTAATCTCACTTGTATTTGATAATGCACTGCAGTGACTGTTCCATGGTTGACATTTCTCTCCTTTGATAAGGTACTTTCATGCATGAGTTTCAGTTAAGAATTGAAACTTCAGTGGTTTTTCTTTAAGTGAAAAACAAGGCAAAGCCAAACAGAATGAGATGATTTACACACATATTTGTAATGTTTTAACAAAAGGTAGGCTGTTCCAACTCATTCGTCACATATTTTGTTTATGTTGTCTCCCAGGTTATTCAAGAAATGGTGTAGAACTCTAAATTTGCTGTCAATATTTTGTTCTGTGTAAGCGTCTATCAAAACTTGCATGACTCATGATGTCTGAAAGGCATGAATAGAGGAAGGTGATTTTTTATTTTACATCCTGCTTCTTTTTTTATGGTTCATGTATTTCCACACCTTCAAATACCATCGGACTGAGCCAGGATGAAACCTGCCAAGTTAGGCTTAGAAGGCCAGCGCTCTGCTGTCCGAGCTACTCAGCTCGGTGATTGATCTGCTAGTCGTTATCATTTTAATCTTCAACATTCCTCCAGGGTGTCATCTATACAAATCACTTGATTGTAGCACTGCCTGTATTGAAGTTCTTTGTTGAATTTAACTCGTTCTTTGTCCTAGAAATTTGAAAAGGGAACCAATCTTGTCTGCATTAAGTACTGTACAACCATGGCAGAGTAGTTCAAGAGCACTTCTTTTAGAGATCCTGTTATCCATTCCCGTAGTGTTTAGTCCACCCTTGTGCTGCAAATAGTTCATTGTGGGTGTAAAGTAATGGTATTAATTAATGGCTGTAGAATTATTAATGTCATTGGAATTGCAATGAAAAATAGCGTGTGCATGGACATCATTAAATAGGATGTGAACTTTTGCATCTAGGAAGTACAGGTATTGGCTGTGAGAGTGGGTATGTGTAACAACAAAAGCTGTCTGTTAGGGATTGAATGCAGATTGCTGCACATTGTGAAATGTGGAATTCCATTGTTCTTGTTTAGAGACATTGGCATACGGTCCAGAGATAATAAAGAATTGTCACTCAAAGCTGCTGACTGCAGGTTCAGTTAAGGATGCAAAAAGTGGCTGTCCATCCCCATCCCGGACTGTGGAGAATGTGAGGGTAATGTCCGATTGCAGCCCGGCTAAATCAAAATGTTTGGCAGTTCACAAAAGCGGACTCCTAAGGTACACAGGGTATTAAGGGAAATATTGCGTTTCTACCAATGGAAATCCAATAACGTGCAGCAGCTGACACTAGAAGACTGACCGTAGAATGGAGTAAGAAAGTTAATGCTGGGGTATAGAGACTTTAATACTGGTTTGGGACAAGAACTGGCTTCAACTGTTTCAAAAACATCTCTGCAGTGGCGCGGCTGTATTCCATGTGGGAAGTTTTATTAGTCGACTGAGCGAAACACGAACCTGGGATGTTAGAGAAGATGCAGAGTTGTGCAAAGTCCCAGTGTGTTGTGAATGACGATCACAAATGTCATCGGGTTATATCTCCTGCTTGACACTATGAACTCGGTACGCTATCACGAGATGGTTGAAGGTTACTTGGTGCCTGTATGGGAAAACAGTTATTTTCATGCAGAATGCCATACCTCATTTCGCAAATGACGCGTGTATGTGGTCATATATGTAGTGCCCGGGTCATTTGTTGGGGCTACATAGACCTCACGAATGGCCTGCAAGAAGTCCAGACCAGTGTGACATTTTTCTGTCAAATAGGCCAAAGAACCTACTGTTTGAAAACCAGGAATCCAGGACATTATCACCAATGTGATATCCCATGGGACTTCCTTCATCCAGAAGACTGTGGATTCCATTCTTGGCCGTTTTAGGAAATTGGTAGATGCTACAGGTACCTACATTGAATTTTGAGGTATGCATCGATATTTCTAAGAAACTCTGCACACATAACTTTAATTACATACAGTAAATTAGAAGTATATTATTTATACTTCTTCAGTACCTAGACTTCCTGCCCAACCAATATGTCTTGAGTTTGAATTTGTACAGTTAGATGACACACCTGAAACTTGAGAATGGAACTGGAAATATACTCGATGGAAGAGAAGCTAAGGACTTGACTAACATGGCATGGGCATGTAGAGCAAATACCTGGTACAAGAACACAAAGTGCCTAAAGGGTTGAAGGAAGAAGACCAGTAGGAAAATCTAGGAAGAGATGGCTTCACCAGCTGAAAAAGGATGTGTAAAGAGGATGGAATTTGTCACGTGGAAGCTGTGCGGACATAGTGTGTATTCACAACAGATGGCACAAGGAGTACTGTGAAGTCATTTGTATGGCAAGCGTTGTGCGAGATGGAGGTAATCTGTGTTGAGCAGTGCGCATATATCAAAATGTTCATTCTCTGGGAGAGAGATTCGAGAGAATGTCACATTGAATTGATAGAGGCCCTTGGGAATAATGCTCTGCCATACAGTGGCATGGTGGGTAGGAAAGTTTCGGCAAGGACGTGGAATAATGCTCTGCCATACAGTGGCATGGTGGGTAGGAAAGTTTCGGCAAGGACGTGTGGCAACCGGCGATCTGCTACGCTCGGGATGACTTGGCAGATGCTGTTTTCGAGCAGCTTCTGGAGGAAGACCGAAGATGAATGCTACACGAGTTAGATGGGGTAAGTGACATCGAGAAACACATCGTCCACAGGATATTGCGAACAGAGCTGCAACTGCGCAAAATCTCATCACGGCGGGTACCTCATGCACTAATGGAAGTTCAACGGTGGATGCAACGTACTCAGACCACTTAGCATACTGGCAACAGAACGGCGACCTCTTCCTGTCGGAAATAATCACCCCTGATGAATATTGCGCCAGGGCATACAAAACGGAACTCGAGCGTCAGTTCATGAATTGGCAACATACCGGATCACCAAGGCAGCAGAAGTTCCATCAGAATCCTTCCGCTGTGAGATTGATGGGTGATCGTTGCATGTGACGTCAGGGGTGTTATTGTCTGCTGCTTCGTTCCACATGGCAGAACAGTGAGCTCAGAGTAAACAGGGACTTACTGGTGTGACAGGTACAGCGTAGCGTTCGGGTCAAACGTCTGGATCTTGTGGTCAGTGCAATCATACTGCATGACAATACAAAACCACGTAAAAGTGTGTGTGAGGCAGTAACTGCAACGCTGGAGATGGAAAGAATTTGAGCACCTGCTGTATTCTCCTGACCTTTCGCCCTGTGACTTTCATCTCATACGAAAGGTAAACGAAACACTGTGGTAGGTGGTTTGTGACATTGCCAATGCTGTGCGGCAACTGATGACTCTATTTACACATGGGGCGGCAAATAGTGATGCAGTTGGTATTCGGTGCCTCCCATATTGTTGGCAAAGTGTAGTGAACGTTGCAGGTGACTACTTTGAGGGCCTTTTTGTCAACTGTGTCTGTGTGCTTTGCTTGGCTGTAATTATTTTGCACCATGAAACCAGTACCAGTATTGTGCTGTACACTACCATAATAAATTTGAGGCACAATCTATGTGTGTTCATCAATGTCCTCACGTAGTTCCCACCTCGTTCTTTCGTCTGACGCATTTTCCAACCGGGCTGGTATCTGCAAGAAAGAAAATGGTTGCAGTGACTTCCCCAACCCTGTGGTATAAAGAAACTATTAAATGACTGTGTACCTGAAATGTCTTCAATTTCTTTATTGTCCTAAAGGAAGGTTATGCTTTTCATTTTCTTTTTCAAAAAGATTATCTTATTTCTTTATTTTCAAACTCTTCCATTGAAGCGAGGGAGGACCCGTCCTTGTTAGTAGACTTAGAAGGCCTTTTTCTGTCTGGGGCAGTAGCGACTGGAACCTTCGTTATTTCTGGATTTTGAAAGCAGCCTTTATTAAATTGCTGGGGACATTTTATATTCTGGCTTTTATTGTATGGAAGACGACCTAATCTGCACTATCTTTGTAAAGTTGTGGTTTTCTTCTTAATGATTCACAAATCATATTTTCAGGTTGTGGAAGATGGTTACGAGTTCTTTGCTAAGAGGCAGTTGGTGACACTATTTTCAGCACCCAATTACTGCGGAGAATTTGACAATGCAGGAGCCATGATGTCCGTTGATGAGACCCTCATGTGCTCATTCCAGATACTTAAGGTGAGTAATGTAAAACAGGTTAGAAATGAAATGGGTAATTTTATATGCAACATAATGAAGTTGGTTCGCATTTCCTTTATATAGGACAGTAAAGAGAATGGAAAAATATGCTGTTCATTCTGCAATCCCTCTATTCTCAAACCTTTACCTAGAAATTGATGGGGAGCAGATTTGATCATTTGAGGCTCATGTGGACACCATTGCATTTGAAAAACCGAGAAATAAGAATCCTTGTAAAGCTGTTTCTTCTAAATATTTTGTAATGTTTAAAAAATTAACATTCTCTGTTTTTCATTATATGCAGTCACGGGAACTGAATTTTATTGCTTTCTAACCTCTTGTTTTACTAGCGAATCAGAAAGGCCAACATATATTAATTTGTCATGGACATCAAAATATTATTCTGATGAATCGTCAAATTTGACTAGACATCAAATAAAGCTAATGTGTGTTGGTGAAATGTTTTTCATTTGAACGAATCGTCAAGCCTCGATTGACTGTCATATTTGATGTTGATCAGGCCATTTTGACGAAGGTTGGTGAAATCAGGCATGAATCTAAATTTGAAGTGTTTGTAAAGGGTTGATCCTAATATTATTCTACTTTCAAGTACCGTATTTTCTCGCTTAATTAACACCCTTGCATAATTTACAGACCCCAATATTTTTGGGCCCAAAGTGGAGGAAGAGAAATGTTCACGTATTCGAACATCCATCACGCAGTTCCGGGTGTGTGCTGTTATCAGCCGGTAGGAAATACCACTGCACTGGTTCAGTGAGAGAATCAGTGCAGAAGTGACTATTGACCCTCTTTTTCCAGTCTGGTACAAACGTATTTTACGAGTGTTTCGGGTGCAGGACATGTGTTTTCTTTGACCTCAGAATTGTTTGTTAGTCCACGGTGAGCAAGTGTTCGACTAATACTGCGTCATATAAACTTGCGGGGATCAGTTACGCCAAAACATGCGGGAATAGGGCAGTGGGCCGCAAGTTTTCATTGTCCGAATGCACCATGCACTGCGGTAAGAGAATGCACATCAAATGACCAACAAGTCTCACAGAGCAAATCATAGACTAAAAAAGCGCAAGTTTCTGAAAGTAGGGGGAGGATGTGTTCAAAGATGTGATTTCGTTACACAAGGTTGAATATGCTGTTTCTCTCAAAATGCTGTATTTTAAAGGACGAGAAATAGCTGCTGCACATGGCTTTGGCTTTGAAGGTTAGCCAAGGCTTGATATTTAATTTTATGAAGAGAAATAGAATTTATCTTCGATGGACACCATTATGCCACAAAGTTCTGAATGATTTCAATCAAAAAGTGATCGATTTTCATCGCTTTGAAAGGGACATCTAGTGTTATCGTACGCGCTACTGGAAGCGAAAAAGAACTGTTTACTGCAATGCTATTCTCTTTGGCAATGCTTGTTGTAACAGGTGTTGGCAGAAAGCTAGCACCTTATGTTGTTCAATAACGAAAACCCATGCGTAAAGTAAAATTTCCGCAAGGGATCCACGTTCCTATCCAAGAACAAGGGTGGATGGACACGTCACTCGAACAAGATTGGATACGAACAGCTAGGGGAAATATAGCAGGGGTTGCTCTTTCGATGCCCTGCACTTCTCATGTTGGAGAGTTTTCCTTCTTTTGCTGGCATGTCATTATGTTCTTACATGAATTGTACTTTTATTGGTATACGTTTATTTCACTTCAGGCCGTATTGTCAGCTTGTAACGGGAAGAATATTTTCCAGTGTCAGTACTTCAAACCCACGTGTCCAACTTACCTGATGTACCCTATTCGACTTTTCAGAAAAAATCACATGCAGGAATTTTACGCTAAATGACGATTAACCGCAGATTAGTTGAACCAATTGCATGTATATTATATTTGATTAATCTTTTATATGTAAATGAAATGTATTTTTTTTAAATATCTGAATTCCTCAAATAATTTACACATCCGAAATTTTCACCTGTATTTTTCATCAAAGGTATGTGTTAATTAGCGAGAAAATACCGTATTACTGAAGGAGAGAGGCAGTAGTCATAATTTCTAGAGATGGCCATGGGACCAGGTCATAAATATTCGTAATGTTGGAAAGCAGTTACAGAGTTGTCAGCAATACAAACAGAATATTAAAGAATACTTCGTTTGAATAGTATTCCTAGAATGAAGAAAGACATTCTGTGAAATCATAAGCATGTTTCTGTTTGTTGTGGTAGTTTTATTATATATTCTGTTTTTGGACTAATGTAATGCACAGGCAAAATAGCTTTAAACCCTTTATAATTTGAACAATTGCTGAATGATAATGATGTGGAATTAATCTACAGCCTCTTTAAAAGAAATTTACTAAAGGTTAAGTGGAGGGCCAAATCAGTCAAGCTGGTAAAAGAAAAATGCCAGGAAAGAGCAGCATCCTAATTCGCTGGAGAATAGGAAGGTATAATAGATAATATTCATCGGTTTGAGAGGAAGAACAGTTGAGTTTTGTTGTTAATTTACCTGGAATTTATTTATGATATTTACATATAGTCCATACTTAAATCTTTCTAATTGTTACTGATATGGAACCAAGCTATAATTGTTTGAAACGTGTGGTAAAACTACTCTCCTTGACATACTTACGACTAGCAACCTTGTTTCAATTTGCTTCTGAGTATTATTTGTGTCAATTTCTGTACGTTACTGCCTCTAATTTATCAGCTGTGGTAAGTTATTTTTCACTTCCGTACAGCAACTGTGTAGTGTATAATTTCTTAGTATTTTGTTTTTTTTAAAAGGCCTTTTTTCCATTTTATGAGGGGGGGGTTTGCATGTTTGGATAACTCCAAGAGGTAAGCATTTCAGCGGTGTGAGGAGTAGATTCTGATGCCGTGGCTACTGAACGGTGTGCCATCTTTTAGTTGCTTTCAATGTGTGGAAATATTCTTGGATGTTTTATGCTACGGTATTTCAATACTATACTTAGGTATGAAAGCTAACAAGAGGCGAATTATACACATTAAGAAAAAAAAAGACCAGCAGGTAAGGACGCTGTTGATAGCGCATTAATAGATGAAAACCGTCACATTGGTTGAAAAGTTTTGGTGTAACTATCGTTGTAGGAGAGGTGAGGAAGTAGCTCTCTTGATTGTTGTGTACCTGGTTGCTGCTAGGAATTTTATAGGTTAGTAATTGTAGAGAAACACTGGTGTTGTTGCTTTTAGGGACAAACCAAGATTTTCAACACTTCTAAAATGAAAAAAAGTCTTGTAGGTGCATATATCTATTAAGGCTGGGTACGTCATTAAAAATTAACTCCAACTGATGTCCACTTTAGTAATCCTTTTGAGTGAGGTTATTGTAAGTCTGAGAGCTTATTTCATAAGTGCATGTGAAATAATTGTTAAGCATTGTTTAGCAGTACTTGAGGATTAAAGGATTTGTGCTGGGATATTACATTTTTCATAAATGAGTGCTGAGTGGGTAAATAAAGTGCACAATATTAATTGTAATTTCTTTTGCTAATATCTTAATAAATCAGCTACTAACCTGATAGGTTATGGTTATTACAATTTTTTTGTACAAAACTTTCAAATGCTTGTACATATAGTTGGTAATTTTAGTATTTGACTTCAGTTTTTTCATTTGAATGGAGTGCTAAAATTTTCAAAAATCAAATTCCATTATTCTAAGGGATCGGTCAGGACATTTTGGTGTTCTTTTTACTGGTTAAGTTGGAGCTACTATTAATTGGAATTTTTAATCTTCGATTTGTGATTGTTCTCATTTCTTGATTAACTCCTCTTTTTCTTTCAGCCTGCGGATAAGCGTAAGTTCGCATATGGTGGCCTGAATGCTGGACGTCCAGTGACTCCTCCCCGTGGTGCAGCGAACAAGAACAAAAAGAAGTGAGATGTTGATGGCTAGGGCAATCGGCTAGTTCGTGCGCTTTTTTGTTCGTGCACTGCATTTGATGCAACGCGCAAATGATACACGAGAAAAGAATAAGTAATATTTTGAGAGTGTGTGAATGAATTGAGAGTATTCATCCACGGACCACTGTTTAAAATATCGCATCAGTACGTACATAATTTCGCTTCTTAAAAAACAGAAAAAGAAAGTAATGTCACCATTTTTTCATTTCATCTCTACCTTGATTAAGATTTGTAACTTTTATAATGTAATAAGTTACTGGTGTCTTGAGGTGAAGAGTAAAAAGAGGAAGATTGCCTGCGTAAGGAACTGTTTTTTATTTTTTGTTTAGTACTTTTGAGTGGATGGGATGCCTAGACCCGCTGTTTTGGAGCTTTTGGTTACCTGAATAGAAATTGGGAGAGAACATTTTTCTACGTTTTGACGCAATACACTCTCGCACCTTTATGGGAGCTAAGACTCAGGTCGTGTATGGCCTTGCATGAGCACCTGATTCTGAGTGAAAGGGAAGGGAGCAACATTTATTTTTCTTTAAGAATTTGTGTTTGCGATTTCTGGGAACTTACCGGAGAGAGCAGAACCGTATTTGGCTGCATTTGGCTTCTGTGTATAGGATTTGGTTAAGGTTGGGAGAATTTGGAGTACAGATAAGTAGTAACATTCGGTAAGAGACAATGTTCCGTCCTTTGATTTATGGATAATATTTGCTTTCCTGTTGAGGCTAGATTCGTGGTTGGAAAAGGTGCATAATGTAAATGAGATGTGTTCAGCCAGTGTATACAGTGCCTAGTTTATATATCTGCATACTTAGTCTGAACACAGGCTTCTTTAGAGGCATGTTTTTTATGGAATGCTTTTATTAAATTTTTATTTAATTTTTTGCTTACAAAGTCATATTTTCCTTCTGCCAATTGTGTATCCTTGAATCATTTGAAGTTTTGTAAAATAGTGTGTTACCAACCTATTGCCGCAGTGATGAATGCCTCTTGGATGCAGCCAATTTCAGTATGATGACAGTGTAGAGGCAGTAACCTTGATGTTGTAGGGCTGAAGTGTTTGCAGAAGTTAGGAGTACTTGTTTTCTCGACAGTCTTATGATACAAGCAGAAATGGAGAGGTGGGGGTGGGGGTTCCTTTCAGGTTTCTTTTTGTGCTGCTATCTTGCAAAATATTTGTGTATGGTCTGAATGTAGTTGCATTTTTTTGAGTGACTGTACATAATCTGAAAGAATCTCGGCGATAATGTACAAGTTTGTTCATGACAGTTGTATAAATGTGTTCTGACACAGAAGTAAATCTTCTTTATTATTTTTTATGAATTCATCTATGTAAACAATTGATATGTCCTGCTGTATTATCATACCATTGTACCATATGAGATAAAATTTGTGTGGTCATAGCCAATGACAAAAAGTAATAGTATTTAAGATATATATAAATATGAAACCTATTTTACAAGAAGGTTGAATTACATGATTAGTGAGTAATGCTCTTTGCGGGTTACCTTCGTAGTCCATAATTACCAGTGTCAGTATGTGAATATCATTGCTCTTACATTGGCGGATGTATTTTTATTAAAAATGCGTTTTGACCATAATTTGTATCTTTTTTTAAAATACTTAAATAGACTTTGAACAATCCCAGTATTACCCATTTTAGTTCAGTCTTAACATGTCCTCTTGTGCAATATGTTAGGAGTTTCCTTCAGGTGTTTTGAGCTCCATATGGGATCTGTATGGTGTACAGATTTACTGTTATGATGTACCTAATTTACAATGTGATTAAAGATTTATCTTATTATCCTATGTGATGTTCGATAACAAACCGTTGTGCACACACCAAACCCTCGGATCATTTTCGGAACTGTTTGAGTATATATGTAACGAGGCATTGGAAATGATCTAAACTTTAACCTGGAATGTATGCATGTAAATATGTAAAGAATAGCCTAAAATAGCAGCCAAAGTTCCACAGTTACAAAAGATCATAATTTGCTCTCTTATTTATTCCCTTCTCTTTGCATTTGTTTTGTAGATTGCTTCCTTTTGTAGGAAAAAAATACAAAAAATCAAATTTAAATATATGTACTCTACATAGCAAACACATTAATCATTTTCACCATTTAACCCTGAAATCCTAAATAAACCTTGTTACTGGAATGTGGCACATTTTGTGTAGGTTTCATGTCCACCTGTACAACCACTTATGCTCACAAAGCACCTAATTCCAAGATATTTTAAAGTTCTTTACCATTTCTGTTCCCTTTTGTATAAGGTTAGATTAAGAAATGAGGAAAAGGCCTCAGGCAGAGAAGCCTTTGTTAAGGTATCAAAGGAAATACTTCTGCAGTTTTTTTCTCTAGCATTGTACAGAAGGCTCTAATTCTCTTCTGTAAAACTTCCAGTAATTTTGTGAATTACAGTATCTCAGAAGCTCATAGTAAAATGTAATTAACTTCAGTTTCATGGCTCCAGCTCACACTGTCTTAATTCTGTGGGCTTTGCTTCCCTCATTTTGTATGTCCTCTGTCCACTGTATTCTGTCAGATAAAATATAAAAAAACTGGGAAGGGAAGTAGGAACTTGTTAGTTGGATAAATATGACAAGTTGCTGTGGGGATGGGAACAGAAAGAGTAAACAAACTTCCTCTCCATATAGATGTATTATGTCCTTGTCTACAAGATTTCTCAGTTTCTCGCTACACCTGACCACCTTGATTTGGCTTCTTGGCTTCGTTAAAGAAGCAGGCATCGACACTGGTACAGGACCACATTCTTGACCAATAAGTGTTGGGATTTGTGGGATATAAAGAAAGCCAATTAAACACAGTGAAAATGTAAGACAGTTCAGATGAGAGTAAGAAGTAACCCAAATGGTTTATACATGTAGCTTAATAGAAAAGGTATTTATAGAAAACTTGATACAAGGAGAGAAGCAATCACAAAGATAAATTCTATGATAGGTCAGCGTGGGAACGAGGAATTAGAGCCTGAGGGTGGAGTAACCAAAATGGTTTATACAAGTAGCTTAATAGAAAAGGAATTTATAGAAAACTTAATACAAGGAGAGAAATAATCACAAAGATAAATTTTATGCTAGGTCAGTGTGGGAACGAGAAAGTAGAGCCAACAGCAAACCTGAAAAAACAAAGTAAAAACCCCACAGGTTCATGTAGATATGATTTCTCTTCATTGAGTCAATGCCTATCCTGAAGTAGTTGGGAGTAATAGCAGGGCTCTTGAGGGTCCAATAAAACCTGTCTTAAGCAGAATTGAACAGGGCTTAAAAATGTCTGTTAAGGATAGGTTTCCAATTAGCAAAGGCAGACCTGTGCTAAAATAATTAAATCATGAACATGCATACAATGGATGTACTGAGAACACCTTACTAGTGTTTCGTTTACATATTTCTCCTATGAATTAATACAGTACACACAAAACTTATGATGAACAGACAGAAATCACTGTACAGGATTAATTTATTTTTTCCGTCAGTCATAGAGTGTTTTCTGTACACATTGCTGCTTAGCTGTTCAACTTGCCACAAATGCTTCAGCCTGAGAAATCACACCACAACCTCCCACAACGCAAGACTTGCACGCACTCTACAGTGTTCGTGGCAGTAGTGCTAAACTTGTAGCTTAGATCCTTTCCAACAGAACAAATATGACCTAGGCCATCATTGCTCAGTGATAGAGAAACCGAATGCAAAATTGGGAGGTTGTGGATTCGGATCCCACTGGTGTCCGGTTGGCCATTTTTGTTCTGTACTCTTCAACATGTACTGTATGAATGTAACACGGTCTAATAGGTTGAAAGTCTATTTCAGTAACACTTGTGGTGGAACCAATCAAGTTGTACGTTGGTAAGTTTTATGCGGGAGTGGCGTTACCTTATCCAAAAAAACGTGGGTTTTGCCATTTCATTCTTCCACGATCTGAAATATCCATGCCTTTTTGTTGAATCTCCAATCAGTGGGTAGGTCAGTGTTTTTAAAGCATGGAGCCTTAGCAACCTTAGTGATTCCTAAGGGTTTCTCCATTTCACCTGTTCTAAAACCGCATAAAAAGCCTTCAATCTTTCCTTGGACAGTTTTCCTGCCGAACACAATTGTTCATTTGATAACACACAAAAAATTTAGTCCTGTCTTGTTGCAATTTTCTGCAGTGTGTTTTCAGGTTTGAATTAGTGATGGGACATTCGATTCCTTTTACTGAATCGATTCATTTGATTCCGTTCACGTTACTGAATCGATACAGTGATCCGATTCACGGCTCATTGGTCACCGCTCCTACTGCATCTGTGTAGTATGTGCTGAGACAGCACCAACAGCATTCAGTGCTCACAGCTGCCATCTGGTCTTCATACTATGAACTCCTTTCTTAGAAAAAATGCTAGTTACTTTAATACATCGAAGGTTTCCGGCGACGCAGGGTGGGAAAGGTTAGGATTAGGAAGGTAGCAGCCATGGCCTGAATTAAGGTACAGTCCCAGCATTTCCTGGTGTAAAAATGGGGAAACTACGGAAAACCATCTTAACGGCTGCCGACGGTGGGATTCGAACCCACCATCCCCCGAATGCAAGCGCATAGCCACGCGATATTAACCGCACAACATCTCGCTCAGTCATTTTTGAAAATATGTTTTTTTTCTATCAGCCGAGGATTTTTTTAAATCGTCATATTTTGTATAGGCTACCCGAGATGTACAGTAGCGCGCTGGTTTTCTGATTTAACATACTGTTATTGCGTCTGTCCACATATGATTGAAGTCTTGTGCAACGATGTGACATATGAACTGAGAAAATACTGAGCCGTTCTTCCCAATATAAAACAGGTACTTTTGAGTGGTCATGAGCATGACTCATAGTCATAGGGCATGCTAGAGTCGAGTTTAATTGTCAAATGTCAACTAAGTTATAATACTAAGATTCATTAAACTAATAAATAGTATAACCTAATAGCCTACCTACTTACTAGCTACTTCAGAATTATGTTGTGACTACCTTTTTAACACTGCAAATAAATCCATCTATTATTTAAACCTCCCTGTAAGAAGAGGACAGTGAATGCAAATGGGTATTATTTTTAAATGAGCTGAGCTCGAGAGTCCATTATAGCATACGATTCTTTCAGTGTAGCATGGCTCACTGTATGTCTCGATGCAGCGGAAGCTCGGCTCTCCGCGTGTCCAGTGAGCCAATAAGGAGCCGTGTGTATCATGTGTCTCACTGAGCCGCGTTCGTTCACGATTCTTTCGATGTGCCATGATTCAATGTCTCGCTGCAGCGGAAGCTCGGCTCCCTGTCAACGTCCAGTGAGTGCGCCACTCAGCACTGTCCGCTGGGAGTAAGCTGAATCGTGTGCCTTGAGCTCGCCGTTCCTGTGAATCTATTCACTCGGACACTTGAATGAATCGATACACAGCTTCGAATCATGCATTCAGTAGCCAACACTAGTTTGAATCCATTGATTATGGAAGGTAATTTTAGAAATTCATTCAGCAATGGTTTCACTCTTGACCCTAGATTCACCACAAAGTTTGTTAAAGACTATCTGATATGTCATGTGAAAACTTTCAAACTATCCATTAGAGGCTTTGAATTCAATTTTTTCCATTTAATGGAAGGTCCATTGAAGGCAGGTTTTATTGATGTAGAGAGAACCCATCTGTGTAAAGACTTTGTTTTCCTTGCGCTTTTTATTGTATGGAGAGTAGCGACCCTGTAGTGTTGATTACACAAGAGACTGAATGCCTTGTGATTATTCTTTATTTCAAGCTCTCTGTATTTGACATTCATCATTTTATATCCTCTTCATGCTCATACTATGAAGTTGTCATTTTTTAAAATTTTATGTAAGTTGGATCAAAGCTCTCTGAATGAATACATTGATTGCTGAGAGATACGGCTGTTGAAGACTATTTCTCCTATTTTTAAGATTAGTGTTCATTTTTATGTCTGGAAACCTGTAGGGAGTTTTGATACTTATTCAATGCATTTGGTACAATAAGACTTAAAATTGAAGACATACTTGCAATTCCATCAAAATTCATGTCAAAATATACAACTAGCAGCTTTTAATAATATTTAAAAGAATATCTGCATTGAACATTTCTGTTAAAATCTTAACGTGAATCTTTGAGATAATCTGTTGAAAAATCTGAAGCTCTCTCATTTGTTTATACTTTTAAGTTTTAAATTATTCGCTGGGCTGAGTGGTTCCGATAATTGACCTGAATTTGGCAGGTTTGATCCTGGTTCAGTCTGGTGGTATTTGAAGGTGCTCAAATACATTGGCCTCATGTCTGTAGATTCACTGGCACGTAAAAACTCCTGCGGGACTAAATTCCAGCACCTCGGTGTGTCTGAAAACCGTAAAAGTATTTAGTGGGACGTAAAGCCAATAACATAATTATTTGTTTTTTAAATCCTTTAATTTTTGGCTGTATTATGGAATACAAGCACCCTGTGAGGAACCATTGATCTAATTTGTGAATTTTAGATAAGTACACTTGAATGCAGGAAAATCTGGCCTATTCCTGTTGATCACAATGGTGTTTTTCTTCTGTAAAGTTTCTACGTTTACCTAACATTTTACTCAAACCAGTCCTTACAGCTTCTTTATGATTGTCTCTAGGTAAATCCAGAGAAAGGGAAAACACATGTTATCGTTGGCGTATACTAAGGGCTACCAAGGCGATCAGTGAAGCCCAAACCTCAATTGAGAATGATGGAAGTCTAAAGCACATTATAATGTAAGCATGTAGCATCTGACATACTGTTCCATTTACAAAACTTGAAAGCGCTGAGAAAAACCGTTGCACGTATTTCTGACAGCAAGGCATCGGAGAGAGGGATTGCAGCCGATACTCTCATCCGTCTCCCCTCGACTCGCCCCGCGTGGCTTTCTGTTGCATATCGTACAGGTGTGGAGAGCGGGGAGATAGGCGTGCTAGGCTTTGGTCCGTCAGATCGCCACTGCTAACTATCAATCATGCGCTGCTCATCGTATACATTTCCTCACCTCATACTTCTGACTTAATTATATAGATAATAGTGTGCTGGTATTTAATTCCCGTTTACGTCTACATCCTTGTAGAAAGACAGTGCAGGGCTGCTGTTATAGGAGCAATATAGGTTTCTTTTTATTGATAGATCCGCTAAAATGCAATCTTTTAGGTTTAGTGTTCTCTTTTGTTGGTTGGAATTGAACTCGTGATCATGGATTGGACACCACCACTGATCTCCCGAGGAAGCTAACTATCCAGTGAACGATGGGTACGACTGTTGTAAAATTCAACATTTTTATTTAATAATAAAGGTGCCACCCTATTGGATGTACTTCATGAATATGGTGTTGACAACAAAACAACGAAGTTAATCCAGCAGACTTTAACCAACACAACTTCTAAAGTGAAATTCATGGGCGAAATCTCTGAATCATTTGAGATAAGAACAGGCGTGAGGCAGGGTGATGGATTATCTCCACTGCTGTTCAATCTTGTACTAGATAAGATCGTTAGAACATGGGAGAAAGAAGTACACGGGATAAATATGGGAACGAGAGATAAGCGAATCAATATTAAGTGTCTTGCCTTTGCTGACGACCTAGCAATAATCACCCGCACTCCCGAGGAAGCCAGAACCGCTCTTGAGAATCTGCATGAGATTGCTATTAAGACTGGTCTCCATATATCATATGAGAAAACACAATACATGGACTCCAAGAACACCAGTGTGGAATCACTTAGGACCAAATATGGCAATATCACACGAGTTAAACATTTCAAGTACTTGGGTGAAATTACTTGAAGCACTGATAATGACAGGATAGCCAACAAAACCCGTGCCGAAAAATTACGTTAAGCCTACACAGTCACCTGGAATATCTTCTTCTTCTTCTTCTTGTGTTACGGCCTCTGTAGGACCACGGACAGCTCCTTCACGGATTGCATTTTCTTCTTCTCCCAGAACCTCTTCATCCTTTCTCTTCTTCTCTCCCGCTCTTCTTCCGAGATATTCAGTATCCTCTTCTCTTGTCTACTCCACTGGTGACTCTCAATCCTTTTCCTGTATCCATCCCTATCATTGATCTCTGGCATATTAGTCGGTATGTACTTGCTTTTCCAATTTTCCTTTTCTTCCACCTTGATCCCCAATTCTGACCAATCTTTCCGGAGTTCAACTACCCACTTGGTTCCTGTCTTTCCTCGTGTCCTCGCTGTTGTTTCCCATACTCTTTTCGTCATTCTATCCATATTCATCCTGATTACATGTCCCGCAAACCGTGCTCTTTTCAGTCTGATTTCTTCTGAGATTGTCCTCATGTTCCGGTATAGTTCTTCCCTGGGTCTCCTCATCCATCTCTCACCTCCTCTCTTAGGGCCTAGTATTTTCCTCAATATTTTTCTCTCTTCTTTCTCTAGTTGTTCCGCACCATTTCTTCCTAGTGCTATTGTCTCAGCAGCATATAATACAGCATTTCTCACCGTTGCCTTGTAATGTCTGATCTTTGCGTCTGTAGATATATTCTTTTTATTGTATATATCTCTGGTCATACAGAAGGCTGATCGCATCTTCTTTATCCTCTGTTATTCCCTCATTACTCCTATTCCTATACCTGGAATATCTACAATAAGAAATCCTTTTCCATCCAAGCCAAGCTGCGTCACTACCATACAGTAGTTCTTCCTGAAGCACTCTATGTGATTGAAACATCAACACTGACCGTCAATATCAATGTTATCGAGAAAATGGAACGGCAAATACTTAGGAAAATATTTGGACCAAAGTTCCAAGATGGAATATGGATGCGAAAAAGCTCGGAAGAACTCTACTCGCTGACAGAAAGATTCACTTCAATCGCCCGGAAAAGACGTATGCAATTCTACGGTCATCTAGCTCGAATGGACGACTCGCGACTGACCAAGAAAATCTTCCTCATTATCAGCGGAACCCGACAAAATAAAGTACGGTGGCTTGCTGACACCCGAAAAGATCTCGCAGAAGTCGGCGTTGACCCACTGACAACTACACGGGCTACATTTAGACACAAAATTAACTTGCACAGCTTTGCAGCCAGACAATGTACAAGAAACTTGAAACTCCAGGAGGCATGGACTCAAGAAAGACGACAGACTCACAGTGCGAGGATGAAGAAGTTTTGGGAGGATAAGAGAAACAAGAAGAAGAATGCTAACTAATGGTTCTATGTGCGGTTCTATGTGCTCCTTAGAGGGCCTAACGCGCATATATATATATATATATATATATAGAAAGGTGCATGGCATTTTTATAGGCTTGGTGGTGACCTAATGAGGATAAAATGAATGGTGAAGACATAAATACCCAGTCCCCAAGCCAGGGGAATTAAGAGTATAACGGGGTTGATTCTGAAAATTCAGCCGGGGCCATCGGACGAAAGAAAAGCATTCTGTCCATTTAGCCACAAAGCCAGACTTTAATTTGCTAAACCTTAGGCTACCATCTCTACTGATCAGGGGTTGAGCATCGGCAGTAGCAGAGGCCAGGGCAGTAGCTTGTGAAGCAGCCTTGACAACACAGTAGGCTTCTCTGATGGCCGTTAGCTGCATCTCAAAACGCTGATGGCTTGACGTTCACTAAACCAACCATCAAAATGGGATAACCAAAGTCTATTGCATATCTGCCAAGTATCCCGTAAAATTTTCTGATTTTGAGTGTGTTTTACGGTTGTGTGGATGAATGTTATTTGACGGATTTTGAATATCCGCGCTTGGTTTCACTTTCTGCGATCAAATCGGATTTGTTTGACTTTCGATAGTAGCTGGTAATACGAGATGGCAGCGTTTGAAACTCGCCCGTTAAATGTATAATCACATTATCGATTATCACCGTGCTTTCGTCACCTGTTTACCTCAACTGCTACTTCATTCGATGAGATATTCTCAAACAAGTAGCAGGCTGCGATTTTGATGAAAAGAAATCCGTGAAAAGTAGCAGGCTGTGAATTTATATAAAACAACTTTAGTAACTGCGTCGTGCTCCATAGCAGCTGAAAGGCTTTGTTTGTGTGTGTGTAACATTGGCGGTAGTCCTGAAACTCGTGGAATTGTGTGACGAATTTCTAAGCGATTTCGTAATGTTCATAATGAGTTAAGTTAAGAAACAATATTATCAATCTTTTCAGGAGCCATATTCTGCTTAATTTCCTTGTTTTATACGATCACAGAAAGTGTTCGCAGTGTTACGTGAACACAGATGACCGCTCATCAAGATGTAACTTAGTGTAAGTATTTAATTTCAGGGGTGATCATAACGTATACAGTCAAACTTCGATGCATCGTTTTTCAGGGGGCAGTAGGAAAATGACGATGGATGCAGGAAAACTGCAAATATGGGCAACATAAAAAATAGGGGGAAAGCAAAATAAAAAAATACGGGTACTGTATTGGGACATTTTTCATTATGAAAATATATTATAATAAAAACAACAATAATGGAGCTTGGCCTCCTGAGCCGGGTGCAGGTCTTTCGAGTTGTCGCGTGATAGGCGATCTATGCGCATATGAAAATGCGGCCCTACCTAGGATGAATTTTAATGTTTAATTCGGCAGACAGACAGCCCCCGAACCGTTATGAATTAACCAAGGAAAGTTAAAATCCTCGACCCAATCAAGACCCCTTGAACCAAAGGCCAACACGTGCTAACCATTTAGCTCATACTGTACATACCGGTATCAAAATATTGCAACCATGATATAGGCCTACGAGATGAAAATAAAAAGCGTGACTTTTATGCCGTTTCGTTTCACATTTCATAATAACTGAAAACCTTCAAGTTCAGTTCTCTTATTGCTAATTAAAGATATACGTGGATATTACGGCGGTAACCTGTATTTAGGAAAATATTCCGTAGACCCTTTGCGAACGATAGGTTAGATACCCAACACCGTGTGGCTACCGCAGCTCAGCTCAGACGATGTCAGAGGTTAGAAATTCAACGCGGCGCGTCTCGAACGATATCACAGCGGCTTGTGCGAGGCTGCCAACTTAAGAACTAGTTACAGGCTAGGCTATGAGAAAAGATTATTGGTCTGGCTTTTCAAGACTATTGGGCAGAAGGCAACAAAGCGGTCAACAGGCCTCTAGCATCCCACACACTCCACAAGGTACGACACGATTAATCGCCCCGTGACTAATTAAAACGTATATGGCGCACTGCACGATTTCTCTTTTTTTCAACGAAGTTGGCAGCCCTAGCCAGCCTATACCAACACAGAAAATGGTGACAAGTGTGAGTTTTACGCTGTCTACGTTTTAATTCTTGTAAATAAGAATAATTCTAGGGGTCGGTCAGTGGGTCGAGGAGAAGCGTTGGCACCAGCAGCCTCATAGAGAGGTTGCGCATGAATGACCTGCACACAGCACTTCAGTCTACAAGATCCTTGTTCAGGACTAGCAACTAAAAATCGCTCGTACATTTTCACGTAACAGGTTGCCACTGTTACATGCTAAGAGTATTGAGCAGTCCCTCTAAATTCAAAAAACTGTTGCGTATATTTTTCTTAAGTATGATCCACCTGTGCACGAAAATTGTGACCAAGGACAAATAATTTTTCGACGATTGATGCAATAAAACGATAGTTCGAGAAACGATAGATGAGTGGAAATTTAACATTGGTTTTGCAAGGAACATTTTTGGGACCGAATAAATTCAATTATGAATACGGGAAAACGACATTTCTGGGAACGATGCATCGAGGTTCTGTTGTATTTGACTTGTATTAGTATTGTTTATAATCTTTCCCCCATCCCCTCCGCCTTGCCGTCCTTTTTCATTATGTCTCAAGACTGTTATTGTTAAACATTTTCCGCTTAAGGATCTTCCGGATTGCTCTTTTTGAAAGTTGGCAGGTATGCTAGTGGTAGCCCACGTGTTGATCCCAGCATATGCCACTGGTTGTTAAGCCCTGCTGTGAAATGAAGTCAGAAATAGCTTCCTTTAGCGAAATTTGCTCTTATTCAAGTAAATACAGTGTAATATTAATAAGAACTGGACCTTATAGTGGGAGTGGTGTGGAGTATTCGTCCAAGAGGGGAAAGAGATTGACTCTGGAGAGGACTGGGCTGTTGAGATATATCATTACCAACCTAAATCACCACATTTTCTGCATCCAAGTGTACATGAAGAACAGTATGCAGTAAGCTATGATGAAATTTATTCCATGCATTTGGTACAATAAGACTTAAAATTGAAGACATACTTGCAATTCCATCAAAATGAAGAAAAAAAAAATTCACTAATGCTCTTTGATTACCAAATACACAAGAACCTCGTTTATCCAGATTAAGTGGGGTCGGAACTGATCCGGATTATTGAAAATCTGGATAATCCAGAAAAACTAAACGAATACAGTACGTTATATAATATATTAACGTAAGTTGTACATTAATACATTTTTTCAGTGATGCAAAAAAATATAAGAACACTTTTCTTACATTTACAACTCTGTTTTATGAACTGAAATGATGTGTGAGCTTTTTCTGTTTTACATTTGTATAGCGTTTGTGCGCAGCACTATCACGGAAGACGTTTTACTAACATCAGTTCTGCCAGTGTGGTTTCAGTCTGGGATGCTAAATAGGCCGTTAATTTGCCCAGCTGCATTGTTGCATCTCCACGAGTTATTTGTTCTGATGGAGCACCGGTTTCATTTTCAAATTCACCATCACTCGTCATTACCTGCCGAGGAACAAGAGGCAATAATTGATTCATCTGTCATTATGCCGTAGCCTGAATTACAGTAATTTTTCAACAAGTCGATGTCATTCACATCAATGTCTGAGCATCCGGGAATACATGCAAATGTGTCAAGGAACTCAGAAGAGTCCATGGTATCCCATTCTCAATTCCAATCGACTGCCGGGATGGTACCTTTGATAGACCGCGGCGACTTCCAATTCATGTCCTTGACTATACTTGTCCGAATAGACATTCAAGATGAATTGACCCCATGAAAGAAATACTGTACGAGTAAAAATACATTTTTATTTTCGATCCAGAGAACCAGATTAATGAGGGCCGGATAAACGAGGTTCTTGTGTATACTAACAATTCCAAAGTGGTTTGACGTCATCAGCGTTCGCTGAGAAAGATTTTAACTCTTGAGAAAATTTGCATTCAAGTTTATGATCTTTGCCGGTACAAAAAAAAAAAACCTAGCTCTACTGGGCAGGCATTGGCGAAGAATGGGTAACACGGCACCGAGATATATTGTGGTCCTGAAATAATAATTTTAAGGATACTTTACCAAGTGATCTTCTAGATGATATATACATATTATTTCCATTAGTTTTCATGGTGGTGATAATCGTTTCTCTGAAGATACTGAAATGCTGCAGAATATTCAAATAATTGTTGTCAGCCATTGGTTATATGCATGGTGGACGTATAATGGTGAAGTGGTACGCAGGTACTGGCTCCACGCTCTCATGTTGATGAAATCACGCTGGGAGCTCCAGTCTTGCCTTTCACATGGCATAGGATGGGGTATTTGAGACGGCTTTCATCTTAATATAATTTGACATTAATAAACACATATTTACTATAATATTGTACATACATGGTACACACTCCCGGTCTACAAAGCCAAGTATAACGGCTGAGAGGATTCGTTGTACTGACCACATGGCACCTCATAATCTGCAGGCCTTCGGGCTGAGCAGCGGTCGCTTGGTAGGCCAATTCCCTTCAAGGGCTGTAGTGCCATGGGGTTTGTTTATGGTATACACTGATAATGTTGAAGTAATTGAGACTGCACCGTGGTTCTAAATAATATTATTAATGGTCCATTTACAGGTTGGGCTATATTATTTTCTTACATTGGTAAATGTTGAGATTTTACGATCCAATTTTCTCTGTGAATTGCTTTAGCTTATTTTTCTGTTTGTCTTGCAACATTATATATGTTTGGGTTCGAGCTAAATGGTGAAAAACCTCATATGGAATGTTAATATCCATTGCGTTTTTGGTTAATTAATTGAATATAAACATATCACTTGATAGCGAATTGCTGTGGCATTCATGAAACTCAGCGTCCATTGTTGTTGGAACTTTCATAAATTCATTACAGAGATACAGAAATGTTACTGAAATAAACTGGAGTCAATCTGGACCATTATTAATGGGTTCAAGTCCTTGAGATAATTTTCCCAAGTTATTTATCCTTGAATCTGTGTGCTACATAACCTGTAATGAATTTTAAACCTTCATGGTTCATTCCATCTTTAAAATCTGCAAGATCAAATTCATGTAACAAGTCATTGTGTTGTTAGGTCATTTCAAAACATCTTATGTTCATTCCCATGTCCATTTGGTTCAAGAAATAAACTAAAAACTAGTTTTTGATCATTGGGAACATATTTTCTAATGCAGTTTGCGTAAAACAGATGTCTGTTTCTGTTTGCATTGGTTTAATCAGAAAACTTTATATCCTCCTCTGTATTTCTATTTTCAGTAAAAACTGAAGCCGAGTGCTTGCCCAATCTATATTTAATGTCCAGAGGAGCTGTGGTTTAACAGTTGCTGTCGTAGTGGAATTTCAAAACTGTCTTCAGTGAAGTGAAGCATATACGAGCTAATAATAATAATCTCCACATGTAATTGTTACCTGGTTTGTCTATTCATTTATATAATTATATAATATTTATAGTCTGAAAATGCGTGTGGGACTATTCCAATGTTTCAGTTTTAATGATACATAATTTAACGAATAATTTACTGCTATGCAGCTTAATTGCCATGTTACAACTTTTAGAAACCATAACTTACCTTGCTTTAAATTAAACTTGTCCTCCCTTCGAGCACTCACCCATGAGCTTGCTGTATCTCTTGTCCTGTGGAAATGTAAATATATTCGACCTTTTTGTTTTTTGGAATGGTTGTTGGAATTATACATAGCACAACCCGGCATTGCATAAAGTTTCTTTTACAGAAATTAAGAAATACTCTCCCTAGCAACATACACAGCTGTCAACATATTTCATTTGACTGCGAATTAGACGTGCATTTCTCCCGCCTTGCCAGAACTCTCAGCAGCTCCCAGAGTGACTTCATGCGCAAGACCGAACGCAATTGAGTCAGCGATCCGCCTCGCCATTATACTTAAACCATGGTTATATGTACACCAGTACGGCATGTAAGGATATACATGTAAAAGCAACTATTGCCATCTTATTTTCTTTTTTTGAATGGCTGATCACTGCTGCCAACTTGACTAGTTATATATTGAAATCACAAGACATAACCACCAGCAAGCTAACCTCAGTGTAATTAACAATAATGGAGATTCCCTTACCCAAGTAAATGGTCATTCAAGATATAATTAAGCCTATTTTCTAGATCAATGAGGAATTAAGGAAATAGCCACACTCTCTCAGCCTCACTCAATTTAATGTTGCCTTTATTTTGATATCCGTCTGTTAGGTCATCAGCTCAGAGGCTGGTTGGATCCTCAAATAGCACCCCGAAAGGTTATGCCGTTACAGGGAAACAGCACAGATCAATGGCAACTTCAAATTGAGGCATACTAGGCAAGATAGGAGCGATGTAGATTGTCATGGCTTTCCTCACTGGGCCAGAAAGTGCCCTTGCAGTTCGACTGACCCTATGAGCAACACCTTTCATAACAATCAGACACACTGGTCGTGCTCTGAATGTCCTTACTTGGCTCAACCCATACCCCAGCAGCTTCCATATTGTCACAGCTATGGATGAGATTGGGGCTGTGGTGGAAGCTATATTTTCTTCTGGCCTGTGCCAAGAGAAAGATGCACAAGTACTGCATCCATCAAGAAATGGCAGCAAGGCATCTATTTTGATGTACGCATTACTATAACTCTATTCTTTTATGTTTGTCTGGTGTAAATAATTCAGCTCCCTTCTTGAAATTTGCTGTTGTCAGACTGAAGTGAAATCATGCTGTAATAATACACACAAGCAAATATAATACACATGTATGTGCTGTAAATTAACAAAAATACGCAAAGGCTAAGCCCTAAAACCATACTAAAGTTGTGGCAAGACAAGATTAAGTGCGGTTAGGTTGATAAAATTTCTTCCCATTTCAAATGAATTGATCTTTATAGAGGATGCAAAAACTTTTATTGAATACTTTAACTTTGTCCTTAATATATTTTTTAAATGGTTCTTGTTCTTTTATTAGACTGAAGAAGTACCGAAAGCGGGACGAAACATGTCTCATTATTATAGCTTAATGTAGTCTTAACAATAAAGAAGTTTTACAGTATTGTAAAGGTGGAATATTTCACAAGTTAACGCTTACGTGCCTCAAAATCTGGGGAGCGATATGAGGGGTAGACAAAAATGTTGTTCAGTACATGCTAATGACGGGTTGTACAGCTAGTATCCAATAAGAATATCGTAGGAATTTGGTTACTCACCTTATGCACGCGAAGACGCCTATCCATGAATCTTTCACTGTCAAGAATCGTGGTTTTTTTTTTTTTTTTTTTATGCAGATAGTTTGTAGCATAAATTTGGAAACCATTTTCTACGTTGTATCCTAAGGAAGATTGTGGGTTTAAAATTAATTGAAGCAGAATGAGGTTCAATTCCGGTGATAGTTGAAGGTGCTTAAATATGCCAGCTTCATGTTGGTATATGTACTAGCACGAAAATTCTGGCTCCTCGGCGACTCCTAAAACTGTAAAAACTTAGTGGGATGAAAAGCCAATGAAATAATATTAATGTCCTGGGAAGCCTCAGCTGGTCAGTACTACAAAATTAGAATGTTATTTGGCTTAGGGCCATTTTCTCCAAATCGAGTTAAACCTGGTATAAATTAAACCCGTTTAACTTTAGTACCTAGTTTAAAGTTGCGTCCATTTTCTCCACCAATTTCTGACACTCGTTTAGTTTAAACGGGCGAGCTGTCGTTGGCGCTAACGTTGGCTGCACTGAAGGAATAGTCGAAGGCATGGTCGATTGGAATTGGCCAATCAGAGCCAAGTAATTCAATGACCGACATTTTTGTAATAATTAATATATTTAATGCAGCCAAATAGCCAAATTTTTGTAATAATATCAGCTGTTTGTGGCGAATTAATGCTATCGTACGTAGTGAATAAAGAACAAATTCGGCGGGATATTAGCTTTACTGATAAATAAATTGTTAACATTTGTGCGAAGTGTTGTGTCATATAATTCTACCTATTGCTGTCTACAATTTATTGGAACGCACTTTTATTTCTTACTTTTCTCTGTCATGCTTTACCATAAACAAGTACCGTGGGCCTAATACGTGTCTTTTGATGTCTGTATTGTCGTATGGAACACACGGGAACGTTGAAATATTAAAATCCTGGTCTTTCAGCAATAGGCCTACGGTATTCCTTTCCTCAGAAAATCAACATTTATGTGAATTTCAAGTAAACAAATTCCAAGCATGCTCGGGATCTATCTCCTATCAAAATCCATCGCCCTCGGCCGGGATCAATCTCACAAACCTTGGATCCAGCAGACAGACCACTGAGGATGTATTATTTTGAGATGTATTACTTGATTCCATATTCCATATTCCATATGTCGTACTGTATGCATAATACTCTTCTCCCTATAGCATTAATATTTCTATTGCTGGTATGCTGGCAATAGATACGATGAAACATTATTCACTATAATTCTATTACAAGTTTGATAGCAAGCATGAAACACTTTATTGTTTTTCTGATCCTATAAATATATAATCTAGCGATTAGAAATTGTATACCACCGCGTCTCCTACCGTGCCAGTCAACATTCTGATGGTAAAAATATTTTCAACAAATGGGATTCGAACCGTCTTGTCACGGATTCGGACGATGCTGACTTAACGCGTTAGCGACCACAGCCACTAGGTACCACATGAAGAACGGACGTATTACATGACTTATGTAGGAATATTTTTATGCTTCACATTACAGTATTCATACCACCAACAGTATTTTATAGTATATAATATTATAAGGAGACTGCAATTTAAGGTCTGTGGTCCCCGTTGTTAATGAAAATAAATGCCTGCTGCATCATATCTTAAAGCAACCAGAATCATTGCTTGTAGCGAAATAGCATTATTTCGTGCAGTTGACGTTTTAAATGACTCCTTCTTCGATACTAGACAATCCTTGCTGTTCGCTTATGAATTATAAATCCATCAAAGAACTCCGTTACATCCGATTTTCCAAGATTGTAAACTTTTGTTGGAACGCGCCTTCTTAACCTCTCTTGCACATCAAAATTATTTCCTATTAAACCAAAGACTTCAATAAATTCTCCCATTTTTCTAATGCTAATACTAGGTTATAATTTTAGTACGTTTTTCATTAAAGTGCTGCAGTACTGGTAGTCAAAACTAACCCTTCTATTAGGAAAATCACAGATACGTTAATAAAATGTCAAGAAGGTTGAATATAAACAGCAGTTTAAACCAACAATATAGAAGGTTTAACTCTGAGCCAGGTTTAAACTTGATTCAAAGTTTAAACCAATATGGGGAAAATGAATATTAGTTTAAACTCAGACTTAAACCAGATTAAAATAAACCTGGTTTAAACTCATTTGGGGAAAACGGCCCTTAGTTGATCATCTTGTCTACCAGCTGCACTTTAACACTGAGTGAAGTATTTTAAGTATTATATCAAAGAACTTTAATATGTGTATTTTAATTACTCTATAAAAGCTTCTTGCCCTCGGTCATGGGTGTACATTTTTATAAAAGAACATTTACAAAGACAGCAGCTTGTGAAAATAATGTGGCTTATTCGTCTCCAGCTATTCTGTTTACTACTTCTACCTATTCCAACCTGTCTTTGTGGCTATTCTTGTATTTCCTTTCCTTAGTTTGTTGTCTTTCCGGTATACTCCCCAGGCAACACTAAAAATTGTCTCATGCTAGACTGTTCTTCCTCCAACTGATGAGGTAGTGTACAAATGTCTAGATTTTTCCATTTTACTACATACTCTGCAATTGCCTTTGTGAGCAGTGACCATGCAGTGCCATTTGGGTTATCTCACCTTCAGGAACCCTGAAAATTATTTTCAGTTTTCCATACCATGCTTTACCTAAGTTAACATGTTCGCGGCCGCTCGGATATTGGCACGTGGTACCATAATACTTTTTTTGTTTAAAGGAGTTCATTTCTGTCTCTTTATGCATTTTAGATTATTATTTTCATTATTTCAATATTATTTATACGCATACGAGCCATGACGCACACGCTGCGTCAGCGGCACTACCAATGAGCTTTTCGCCTTCGGTGCCGTTTGACGCAGCATGTGCGTCATGACTAGTAATGAAGTGGAACAAGGAAAATAATGTTTTGTTTGATTTTAGAACTTCTTTACAACAGAAAAATAAGTTTTTCAACTTTTCACAAAAAATACTCTGCAGTAGAATCTTATTATTGCTGTGTGAACAATGTATACTTACATTACTCCATAAGCTGTACAATGTAACTAGTCAATACAGTGTGCTACCTTTCAGTGACATTTCCTCGCAAAAATAACTCTTCTGCAAATGCGTTACATTCAGTTACAATGTTATTCAGCTAGTTGTCATCTGCAAGCAAGCTAAAATAATCAATAGGTTTCGCGTCACTTAGCAGTGGAATGTTCATTCCCAGCCGACCAGTGAAGTTTATTTGTTTCATTGAGGACGAATCTGAACTCCAAGAAATGACCCCTGAAATGTTGCCCATGTTATTTGGCGGGAAATTTGGAGATGAGATGTTACTTACGTCTTCCTCATCTTCTGTAATGTAAGAATTGGGAGTAGACACTGGACATACACATCCGTGATTAAAATTCTCACTCGGGTGGCTACAGTCACTATTAATGATGTCACTGTCACTAACATTCAGGAGAGCTTCCAGACTATCATCATTAATTGCAGATCACCTGTTTATCCCACTAAGACGGGGTTTCTTCCGGTGAGAAGGTTCTGAAACTTCATTGTTCCCATTTTGACATCGCGGAAATGTATGCCGACTTTTAATGGCTACAGAGATTGTAGCTAACAATTGATCTGATGCCCGGATGGTGCACATGTTTCATAACATCTTAACAATGCTCAGATAACAGGTCTGCTCGTTTACATACATATTGGCAGAAACACGAGCTTTAATATTTGGTGCGGAATGTGACGCACGTGTCGTCATCGGCACAGCGTGAAAGTGGAGTCATGACGCATATGTGTCGGCGGCGGCCGCGAACGTGTTAAGGACATAGGTGCTACCTTCGTACTCCTTGCCCTTTCCCACACTTGTGTTGCAGAAATCCTTTGATGTGTTAGTGCAAAGAAAAAAAAAAAGAATGAGCCTCTGAGATAAATTGCGCACTCTCCTGTTCCCAGCTTGACTGTTTGGTTCAGTAGAGAACTATGTATGCATATTTTTTCATATTGTGTGATGTTTCATGGGTTACATACTTAGGATTTAAAAAAAAATGATAAAAGTGCACTTTTACGGGAATGTTAAATTTATAGGTTTGGCCAAAAAAAAGTGTAATTTGGAACACACTGTGAGGTAGTTCATAGGGATGGGAAATCAAGAGCCCATCTTGAATATCACAACTTCTTAATGTCGTGCTGTACTGCCTGCAGTACTCTACAAAGTGGGATACCCCGAGTAGAGTAACATGCTCTGATGATCCGAACGAGTCAGGTGGCGGTCTCCCATTTACAGTGAATAGTGTAGGTCAGTAGTTTCAAATTAATTATTAGCCAAGGTCATATTGTAATGAAAATTAAGTGATATAATTATAGTTTTGTTCTCAAAATTGAAAAAATGCAATGTTGAATACAGAGATTAGCAAAAGGGTGCAACAGATAAATGAATCCCCAGAATGTAAGGACCTTAGTTCAGAAGAAAGAAGTGATGAACTATACAGGATGGTCGGAAACAACGTGAACTGGGTATATGAGCATTAGAGGTTTGGTCATGCTGATAAATTTGAAAAAATGAATATGATATCTCGTACCATTGTCGTTTTATCAGCTGCTTAATTTAACCAATCAGATCGCTATGCGAGCAAATTCTAATGGGCTTTGCGAGGCGGTGTTGCTTATCAGTCAATTAACACGTTGGGTGCCACATGCCACCATATGGCGTCACGGTGGTCTTCAAATTTGAGATGGCGTGACATCTATGCGCGTAAAATTGGTACTACGTGAAGGGCGAACTTCAGGGTCTATTCCAGCTATGTATTTTTACTCTATGCCACCATGTGGCACCACAGTATTCTTCCGAAGCCACTGACTGGCCAGTGGTCATTGTCACAGGTGAAAGTGCGCCAGGCATTGTTTATTCCTCCTTTACATACGTATTATCACTCAGTTTATATAGTTGTGCAAAAATATAAAAAACGGAAGATGTTGGTAATAGTCTTACGAGGGAACACATACATGTGTTACACTCGGATTCGGTTGAAATTTGGTAGGAATATTCGTGGGAGGCAGTAGAATGCTAAGGTGAAAACTGCATATACCCAGCGCAAGCTTAAACGCCAAAATTGAACAAATAAATAGTCATAAAATTAGAAGTGCCACGGGAGTATCGGAGAGGTAGGGAGGAGCGAAGCAGCAGACATGAACCAACCGGGCTGCGTCGAGCTGCACTAGCAGCCAGGTAGCGTATAGGTAGCGCGTTCCCCTTAACTTCCCGATCAGATGTGCAAAACGTAAATATGAAAATAGCACATGAAACAAGTGTACAAAGGATGATGTTTGAACCACGATGCCAATAAGGTTTGAAAAATTACGAATAACAAGAACTCGGGCATGCCGAGACACATATTTTCATTGTTTAGAGTTATCAGAAAACTGTTCACAACAATATGTAATATAATATATGTACTTGTTTTGCATTTTACTAGGTTTTCATAAATATTGCGTTAATTTGAATTAGCAAATACATATTCCGTATTTGAAATTCGTATTGCACACTCCATGTCAAAAAATTCTGTGACACCATATGGCATCACGCTATATTTTATCTTTCCTAAAAATTGATGTGACACCATATGGCGTCACACATGACCATGGTATGGTGAGATAAACTTTACTTAGTACATCATATAAACACATCCCAAGATTATATAAACAGACTACAAAAATGTACAATTGCTTCGGCACCAGCGGAATGCAATTCAAAAACATGCCTGGCACCAGTGGAATAGTGTGCTACAATCGGCTCGGCACTCAACGTGTTAATACTGATCTGCATTTAGGGCAGTCGCCCAGGAGGCAGATTCCCTATCTGTTGTTTTCCTAAATGATTTCAAAGAAATTGGAAATTTATTAAACATTTCCCTTGGTAAGTTATTCCAATCTCTAACACCCCTTCCTATAAATGAATATTTGCCCCAGTTTGTCCTCTTGAATTCCAACTTTACCTTCATACTGTGATCTTTCCTACTTTTATAAACGCCACTCAAACTTATTTGTCTACTAATGTCATTCCACGCCATCTCTCCACTGACAGCTCGGAACATACCACTTAGTCGAGCAGCTCTTCTTCTTTCTCCCAATTCTTTCCAGCCCAAACTTTGCAACATTTTTGTAACGCTACTCTTTTGTTGGAAATCACCCAGAACAAATCGAGCTGCTAAATCTGTTTGTGACTTAAGACCGGCATGGGAGCACCAGTCGAAGAATAAAAATTTGCCAGTGGAGGGTTTTGAATACAGACCTCCGAGCGAACAGGCTCGCGCCAAAGCAAGTACGCTACGGTGACACTGGCTGAAACCAACCGTGTGTTTGATTCCGATTTCTCAGCATGGCCCTCGAGCAATTGTTAAATCAAGTTCACATTTAGCAACAGTGCCACGCAAAGTCCATTTGAATTCGCCTGCAAAGCGATCTGATTGGCTAATGATTCCAGGAATCATTAATCTACAAGAGGAGTGTGTATGCAAAGATCTTCAAAAGGCAGAAGTATTCAGTCAGCAGTATGTAAAGATCGTTGTTTACAAGGATAATGTCCAGTTAAAGGGGGTCACTGTTACTAAGAAGTATTAAAATTTACCTATGATAACTACATTTAAAATAAGATACAATAGATGAAAACTAGGAAAAAGGCATGAATTGATAAGATTTCGAGGAATATACTAAAGACAATGGGTTGGGATATAGTACCATATCTGAAGTACTGTACATATTTGATTATTGTTTGCATGAAGGAGCTATACCAAATGAATGGAGAGTTGCTATAATAGCTCCTCTGTATAAAGGAAAGTGTGATAGACATAAAGCTGAAAATTACAGCCCAGTCAGTTTGACATGTATTGCATGTAAGATTTGGGAAAGCATTGTTTCTTTATATTAGACATGCTTGAAAAATGAATACCTGGTTCAATAGAAGGCAGTTTGGGTTTAGGAAAGGTTATTCCACTGAAGCTCAACTTGTAAGATGCCAGTAAGATATAGCAGATATCTTGGATTCAGGAGGTCAAATGGATTGTATCGAGATTGACCTGTCTAAGGCATTTGATGGGGTGGATCATGGGAGACTACTGGCAAAAATGAATGCAATAGGACGTGACAAAAGAGTGACTGAATGGGTGGCTATATTCCTAGAAAATACATCTCAGTAGGTGAAGCTTTATCTGACCCTGTAATGATTAAGAGGGGAATTCCTCAAGGCAGTGTTATTGGACCTTTATATTTTCTTACATATATAACTGATATGAGTAAGGAATTGGAATCTGAGACAAGGCTTTTCTGTGAATGATTTTATTCTGTAGAGTAATAAATAAGTTACAAGATTGTGAGCAACTGCAAAATGACCTCTAATGTTGAGATATACAGTACGCAATGGCATAATGATAAACGGTGTTAAGTCGGCTTGTGAGTTTCACAGTTTTAATTACGTTCAAGAACTGGAAAACTCCAGAGTAAAGCAGCTCTATTTGTTCTGGGTGATTTCCGACAAAAGAGTAGCATTACAAAAACGTTGCAAAGTTTGGGCTGGGAAGACTTGGAGAAAGGAGACAAGCTTCTCGACTATGTGGTATGTTCAGAGCTGTCAGTGGAGAAATCGCATGGAATGACATTAGTAGACGAACAAGTTTGAGTGGTGTCTTTAAAAGTAGGAAAGATAGAAATATGAAGATAAAGTTGGAATTCAAGAGGCCAAATTGGGGCAAATATTCATTTATAAGAAGTGGAGATGTTCAATAAATTTCCAATTTCTTTGCATCGTTTAAGAAAAGGCTAGGAAAACAACAGATTGGGAATCTGTCATCTGGGCGACTGCCCTAAATGCAGATCAGTAGTGATTGATTGAACTTTACTAGCTAATAAAATGACAACGGTGCGAGATATTTAATTATTTCTTTCAAATTATTTATCAGCATGACCAATCCTCTAACGCTCGTATACCCGGTTTACGTTGTTTCCGACCATGCTGTATATGTGTATTGCATATGTATGGCGAAAGTAAACTAAAAAAAATTATCTTTATGCATGTGAGCACTTCACCTCTTTCCCCTTCTCCTTCTCTGTTCTGCCCACCACACCCAACATATTATTGACGTCGAACACTAATGCTTCATTCTGAAATAGTGAAAAATCAAAAGAGATTTCTTCTTTCCACATCGTTGTACTTTGATTATGTACTGTATCTATTTATTTCTTCGTTGTTTGTACCAGTTACATGTCCATATGTTGTAACATACAGATTACTGACGAATACTAAGCCAGTGAGATTATGAAATTTAGTTATTCTTCCCGCAAGAGAAGCAAGGTTTCGTTCTATTTCATTATTAGCTTTGTATGAGGCACATGGGGACTTGGTATATGTCATCATACTTTTCGTTTTGGGATGGTGCTCTTGAACAACTGGCACTGGCAATTTCTCAGTGTCTAACAAGCTGAAAACCCACCTGTGAGTGTGATTGCATACTACAGTATATTAACAGGAAAGTTGTAAATTGGGTTACATGAACAAATTGTATCCATGAAATTTCATTGTAATTTGCCCTAAATGGAGGATAATTGCTTTCACGCAAATCAACAGTGAAATTTGCCGTAAATCAACAAATACTATCATTACTTGTTTCCTTCCTGTGGTCCAGGGTTAGCACCGACGAATGGGAATGCTATTCAAAATTAGAACTGAGGAAGATGTTCGTTCACATAACCAGATATTCATTGTAATGTGTTTATGGGCCTCTAATCCCACATCTCAGCGACTGCTAAAGATCTTCGAGCATACAAACAGATAGGGCGCTCCCTATATTTCTACCAGCCAAGTGTGCCACCAACATCAAGCTCTGAGCGATCAGCTGATGTATGGCAAAACAAGGTGGTCTTCCTTAAGGAGAGCATTATGGAGCCCTTTTAAATCCCAACTTCAGCATGTTCTTTATGATTGATTTAAACTATTGAAGATGGTGATAAATACCATTCCCTAGGAATATTTCCTTTCCCTTTTGTATGAGAAGTGTTAAGTGTCATTATTATATGTGCGATATTTTGATGTGTTTACATATAATTTAAGCGATGCGGTGGCGTGAATAGGCGTTGCGTGCTTAATCTGTTCTAGTTATCTGCCTTCTAATTTCATAAAATTAATGTTTCTTCATAGTATTTGTCTAAAATAGTTATTTTAAAAATATTTTTACAGTTTTTGAAAAATCGACAAAACATATCGGTAACCTGCATTTCTTATCATGCTGATATTATGCTGGTTAAGCCTTATAAATCAGGAACGTGGCCAATAATAACACAGTGTGTCCCATTACACTTAGAATAATTATCTTCAAAGAAAATTTGAAAGTATGAATACTTAACGCACCTGAGAACTTCAAGGTTCTGCCCTTACGAGCAGCTATCACCGCCACTATCACAATTATTTGCAGACATTCACATTTAGTTTAAAGAAGTATCATACACTTATGCATGTTGATATTTTTGGACCAAGCTCGATAGCTGCAGTCGCTCAAGTGCGGCCAGTATTCGGGAGATTGAGAGTTCGATTCCCACTGTCGGCAGCCCTGAAGATGGTTTTCTGTGGTTTCCCATTTTCGCACCGCGGCCGCTTCCTTCCCAGTCCTAGCCCTTTCCTGTCCCATCGTCGCCATAAGACCTATCTGTGTCGGTGCGACGTAAGGCCAATAGAAAAAAAAGAAAAATTATTGTTTTACGGAGCCTAACATCTAGGTTATCAGCCACTATTATATATGAATAAGCATACGCACACCACGAGTTGTTCAACACTTCTAAATGCTTCAGGCTATATCAAACCATAAATGAGATAATGAAGCCTAATGAGAAGTACCATTCACAAAACTATCCTTAAAAATGTAACATAATTTACAATATGATGGAGAGGAAGCCATGTGGGCTTCAACTCGCTGAAACAGCTGCAGCCAGGCAGTACAAAAATGTATGATACAATGCAGGAAACTAGTATTTATGTGTAAGGCATACACCATTCTTCTCCAGGATAAAGATCAGGAATGTTGTGAAAACCTGAGAAATGCATGTCTCGACAATATTGTCCTAAATCACTGATGACTGAACAATATATACTTGTTCCAATACACTTCTTACTTTATATCTGTCTCTTTTCTCCCCTTCTTTAGAACATTCATGTTGCATTCTGGAACTGGAGTACCTAACACTTCACAATTAATTTCACCAAGTCTGTTTCATGGCTCTTTGCAAATTCTTGTTCAAATAAATGATTCTTTATGCCATGAAACGAGGTTCCATTCTTTGACCTCAACAGTTTACAGAGAACATTTTGATGAACTACTTTGCGTGTTAGTACATTCATGTTTCTGACTGCACTTTTAGTCAACTTACACAACTCTATCACATATTGGGAGGGCACGATTAATCCTTCACCTCCAGAGTATATCTTCTCCTTGAATAAGGCATAGTCTTTGTAGTTCTCTCTGGCACTTCTCAGAGCCTTCAAACATACTGTATATTTTATAAGACATTCCACCATCCTCACCACATATCCAGCAATATATATGTCCCTCTTTGAACTGTATTTCCACTAGTTTTTTCTATGTATATCCAATTTATTGCATCACCTTCATTGTTAAAAATTGTGCCCAAACTACCCAAGAATTCGTTACCAATTTGAGCATGTGGCACATATCTAGAAAAGTAAATACTGGCTGTATTATCACTGGGTGTTCAAATTATTTTTCTTAATTGGGTTGGTGAATATCTAGGCCTAGAACTTTACTTTTGACAAGATGCTGGCTGTCCCACCAAACGTTGAACTGACAACATGAATACTAGTGTCGTGCAATGTGGTCAGAGCAGTGGTTATTAAATTTCCCTTAATTTCTCCTGACAAGCTTGTAATTTAAAAATAAGCAGTGGGAACCTTAAAGTGCCATGATGTTACCTATGGCATTGCCATCTTCCACTTTAAGCCTTAGAGCCGTTAGTGCTTCCTTTGTAAAGCCAGGGGAGCCATCAACAATTTGGTATAATTTCCTAAGAGTGTATGGATGAGGCAAGCATACATTAAACACTTTGCTTACAGTTGTAAGCCTTACTGGAATAAAAGTGGAATGTAAGGGCAAAGTATCTGTGAGAATAGTGTTCCTATTTGTTCCCCAGCATTTTCTGAAACAGTTCTCTTAGCAGGACTGGAGAAGGAAGCATGTGAAGGTAAAAAAATTAAAATAATCCTGGAAGGAGTGTGGGGAAACTCAGGGAAAACCACTCTCAGGGTGGCCACTGTCAGGACGTGATTCAAACCTTTCTCCGGACGTTCGGTTCAGCCGCAGTCATGGTGCGCGACTGACGACTACGATGCGAGATCCAGAAAATGTTCAGAGTAAGGTAAGTCCACGATGCGAGTCCGGGAAGGGATTTCGGTCTAAGTATTTTTTTTAACAAGTTTCTTTACATCGCACCGACGCAGATAGGCCTTATGGCGACGATGGAGAAGGAAAGGACTAGGAGTGGGGAGAAAGCGGCCGTGGCCTTAATTAAGGCACAGCCCCAGCATTTGCCCGGTATGAAAATGGAAAACCATCGTCAGAACTGCCGACAGAGGGGTCCGAACTCACTACCTCCCGAATATTGGCCGCACTTATCGAGCTGGGTGGACTAAGTAGTATAAGTCGGAACTAAACTATATATACAGTATTTCATTTGGCCGTAATGGTACAAGTAAACATGTTGATACCCATGTAGGGGAGAGGAGTAAGTCATTTTGTGACTACCGTAAAACGGGGTAACTTCGGCCTCTTTTTCGTATATTTTGAAAATATATACATGGAATTTTCCCTCTTAAATTTCTCAAAAAAAATAACATTTGCCGTATGTTTTCTTCATTATGTATGTACATAATAGTTATTGTAATTCAGTAATGAATTATGATTATCGAAAAAACGGCCGGAGTTACTCCGTGTTTTGGGGTAACTTCGGCCACCGTATAAGGTTTTTTAAAAACTTGTAAAATGCCCGATATCAATAATCGGCAAACAAATTAAAACCATTCGGGGCAAAAAAGACTTATAAAGATCAAATTTGCAAAATATTTCCAAACAACTCACATTTTCCCCAAAGAAGAAACAAGTTTATTTAACTTGAGCCTATAAGCATTCGGTGATATAAAAATTATGTATAATATTACGTAACTAATTTTACTAACATGAAAGATAATGAAGATAGCAAAATCAAATTCTCTTGAGTCCAACGTATGAAGAAAGAAACTAGTTGAAAAAATAAAATATTTTTGGATTGTTCTCTCAATACACTCAATATATTTAGCCTGTAAATTAAGCTCTTGAATTTGTATCGCCCACGTCTGACTGGATCCCGGACTTTCAATTTCCTCACAATATCATGTTTCTGGACGTCACATTCATCATCAATGACTGGGAAAGTGAAGTACACATCTTTTCCAGCTTTCTTCCTCAAAAACTTCACTATCAAGTGCTCTCCAGTTTCTTTAACTTCTCCAATATAAGATCGCTGAATTTTGTCCTTGTAAAATTTTACAAGTACCGTACGAAGTTTCCTATTTCATATTCATCAGTCCCATCTACTTGAATTTCCAAACTTGCCGTCCTGTCTTCAGTTAAAATTCTCCTTGGCTGCAAAGTTCATTTCCTTCAAACTGCTCCTGTTCATCTTGGGGTTGCTCTGATATGTGGTTTGTGGTTACACTTCGTCCAGGCCTCGCATTCAGTCGTTTTCCTTTCAATCTGGAATTATTTTTCTCTCCTAATCGAGATGTCTTCAGGACATTCGTGAACGATTCGCTCCATGACTTCTCCGAAGTCTGATTTTCGTGAAGTCAGGAAGTCCTTTTAGGACAGCATCTCTATTTAGACGACAAAGTCCTGCAGCTCTGAAGCCAGATGTCAGGCTAGTTTTCAACCTTTCATCCCCTATATCCTCCAGGGCCGCCTTGAAAACTCTGGGAAATTCCTTTTTAGGTAGGGTTCCTCTATCCTTACTCTTCCATTTGTTCAGCTGTTTCCTCCAAGACATTTTACGTGGACGGAAAAGTGCAACATCCACTGGCTGTGTTAGATGAGTTGAATTTGGTGGCAGGAGCACAAACGATATATTGTTGTTCTCACACTGTCTGATTACTTCCATTGACATATGGCTGGACAGGTTGTCACCTATTATTACTTTTTTACCAGGTAACTTCTTGAGATACGACAGGCAAATTGTAGAAAACAATTCCTCAAAAATGGCCATATCAGATCAACCACTTTCATTAATGTCCCTGTTTCGGCACTGCTGGTGCACAGTTATGTTCCGCTGTTCCAGAACGTCGAGTGTCAATTGTCCCGAAACATACTCAAGCGAAACGGAGACACTGACTCGCTGTCCCGTCAGAAGCGCCACTATGCACTGCCCTTCGCCTACTAGCTGAACTGTGCAGTGGGCGCACGGGACACGGGATTGTAACTGCGCAGTAAAGAGAATTTCGAGAGGCAACATTACATGCTCCGCGCCGGCGGGAACGTGGTGTGTGCCTGTGTGTAGTTATGGCCATGTCCAGCATAAAGCTGCACAGAACGTGAACGAACAGTCGGAACAATGAAATTCGCACTCAATAATCACGTTTAAAGGCTGCTTTTAGGTTAAGATTTTTCCGGGCAATATAAAATACACAAAACACGGTTACAATGGCAGTGCAGGTGTTTACAAATGTCACAATGTTATTTTCACCAATTAAAAGTATACTCGCACAGTTGAAGAAACATTCGTCAGTGCTGTATTCACATACCGTCAAACGGGGCGATTTCGGACAGTGTGGTGGATTTGCCGTATTTTGTCGCATAGCAACGAGCCGCCGGTGCTTTGCACTTCCGCGCGCATTTTAGTTTGACCCCGTGTTCTGTGACTTTTATTACGAATCGACTTCATACTTTGGAAAATTCCCCGTGTGTATTGGCACTGTTGTAAGTTCATGTATTATCGTTAAGTGGATACTTTTGATTGTCGCGGTCTGACTGAAGTGTTTATAAACGATTGCTGCGGAATTTTGGTGTGATTTAGTTAAAATGCTGTTTTACGCACATTTTACTGAAAATTGAAAGCAGTCTGGGTGATTTCGGACAATGCCTAGAAATTATCAGGGGCAGAAAGAAGCTGCTTCGAGGGGTAATTACGAACCAAAAGTATTACAAAAAGCCGTACGTGATATTAAAAGTGGCAAGTTGTCTTACAGGAAAGCATTTGGTTTCTGTGGTATGCCTTGATCCACCCTACGAAGTAAAGTGCGGAATGTACATCCAAAAAAATGGGAATACAACCAACACTAAATGAGGAAGAAGGAAATGTTCAAGGAAGCTCGTCACCCTCCGGCCATGCTCCAACCCAACACAACCTGCTACTTCCCGCCGCTGCCGCAAATAAAATGTTCTTCCTGGGAAGTCGATTTTTGGCCGTGACTTCCGCCGAGATGAAAGCAGTGCAGAAACAAGTGATGGCGTTGGTAGCAGCAGTGAAAATGAATGCGATGAAGCACACAATGAATGTAATGACGTTCTGGTGTTGCAAGAAGAGGCTTTCCTTGTTGCAGATTATAAATACAAGTTGAGGAACAAAGAGCATACAGGCAGTATTTTGGCCTGGCCTGAAAATTTCATATGCGTTCAAGGGATGTGGATGTCAAATACTTGCACCCATATAAAAACAGCAGGAAAGTGTTTTTGTTCCCTAACATCCCTGCTGAGGATACTGTAGCTAAAGAACAAATTTCGAAAATACTTCCAGTCCAAGTTTAGAAGAGAGAAATGTTTATTTTCAAAGAAAACGTATTTTAGATTTATAGGCCGTGGCAACCACATGCTCATTGTATCGATCGATCTTTTTTTGCTCTGATATTTGTATCGTTTGTAAGAAAAAATTTAAGATTTCTCAGTAGGATCTCTGTACAGTTTATAACTATTAATATTTCAATTTAGACTGAAAAACTTTACATTTACCTTGTCAGAAAAAAGATAGATCAGTAACACAATACATTTATCATTCCGATGATTTTAACCAGCTAGTCATATTTTGGACACCCTCAGAACACTTTAAATATCACAAAACTAAAGCAAAAAGAACGAAGAATTGAAATAAAGGACTATTTATGTCCGAAATCACCTAATACGCTTTGAAACTTAGAACAGCGGTTTAAAATGCATGTGCGTCCGAAATCACCCCGAAGTACGGGGTGAATTCGGACACTACTTTTTGTTTTCTCAGGAAAACCTGCGTTGGCGTATATTTTTCGTTTGTAGGGTATTGCATTAACTGGATATATTCCTAATTATTAGGATGATAAACAATACAATTTAAGATTCCCTTCGTGAGTTAAGACGAAAATAACCTCAAAACCGTCCGAAAGCACGCCGTTTGACGGTACAAAATATACAAGCGGAACACGAAAATAAAAACTGTGGTATGTTTAAGTTTGAAATGTCTTGTCATTGTGCCGGTTGAAGCTCCCTTTGCAGACAAAATAGAACATACATTGCATTTCACTCTGTCTGGTTTTCTTCTAGTAAAAAAGTCCTGAACAAGACTCCGATGCGACATTATGCAAAGTTTACCGTCTTTCGTATGGTTTAATTACCTTCATGCTGTTATGCTCTTTGCACTTCGAATTCCTTCCCTCTCAACTTCCATTTACCTTCTTTAATATCTCGAAAATTTCCCCCAACATTTTCTCGGGGATTGACGTTAAAAATTAATTTGGACTTTAAGGAAACCTTTAAGCCCAAGAAAAATATAGGTCATCGCTTTGGAATTAAAGATATAACTGGATGAAAAATGTTTACACTCCAGCACAGGGCGGCACACAGCCGGTATTGGTCAGACACAGCCAAGGCCAACTAATCTATCTAGTGCGGCCTTGACACAGCACGTTCGGTACAGGCACATTCCAGCTGACGCGGAGCATGTCATGTTGCCTCTCAAAGTTCTCTCTACGATGCAGTTACAGTCTTGTGTCCCGTCACTCTGTACCGAAACACTCCGCCTCAAGCTCCTAATGTTGCGGAACAACTGAATGTTCCGGTCTGCCCAACCCTACCAGTGACACCACCTTCCGTCCAGCCTGGGTACAAATGTTTGGCTCGGTAGAGCATATATGGAGGCAACAATTCTCCTGAGCCTGTTCCTGCCAGCATGACAGAAGTTCCACTCTTTGATGAATCAGTAATCCTCTCGGGATGTTTACTTCCTCTTTTTACAATCACTTTAACTTTACCCGGATTATCTACAAAATCAGTTTCATCGTAGTTTACGTTTTCTGGAGGAATTCCGTCCAGTGATGTTTCTAAGTTGTCGAAGTATTCACCAAATTCTACTGAACCTACGGAGGCTCTAGCACGTTTGATATTTTCCGCAAAGCGAAGCGATAAAATAATCTCTATGTCTATCACGAAAACTTTTGAGCCTGTCTGCACCAGGCACATTACCTTTGAAGATGGAAATTTTTTCCCTCTCTGTCTAGATAATCCTTCACCACAATCTGATGTCTCCAGGTGTTACCGGATATCCCCATACAGCACACGTAGTAAGTCCATGAATGAGGTCGGCTTCTTCCTGAAAACAAACACCGGAGATAATAGGAAAATAAAATATCTCGGTTAGCAATACCTGGGGGGTATAAGCGTCAAAGCAAACCTCAGCTGAAAGAATGCTTGGACGTCTTATTTTTCCCGTGTGCTTCTTATTCAGCTTGTCTTGCAGGGTAAATCGCGGAACAGCATATTTCTCCGAGTCTTGTCGAATCGTTATTGTCCCTTTCTTTTTTAGGTAAACGGGATTGTAATTACAATAACCGCGGCCGCCTAAAAATTTCTTGTATCTTCTTGGCATGGCCGAAGTTATCCTGGAAGAGGACAACGTTTTTATCACAAAACTATTACATGAAAAACCTATTTGAATAAAATGCATCAAATTCGACTGATCACTTACCAGACATACTTTCTAACATCATAAACCGCTGGAGTAGAGAATCAGATGTTGGGGCTGGAGAACGGTTCGTTTTCCAATGTTATCCAACAAGACAATAATCGGTGCTGCGAAACAAATCGCTTTACTCGACAATGAGCCCGCCTATATTCTTTGAACTAGCGAATGTTGATAAGAGCATTCTATTGCGCTAGTATTTAAATTGTTGCAAATTATTCATCTTTTATAGTATAGTGGGCAGGAGAAAATCAGTGGTGCCGTGCGTCAGTGGCCGAATTACCCTGGATGGCCTAAGTTACCTCGTTTTACGGTACTCATTTTCCCTGGCAGCCTACACACGGTATGTAATCATGTCAGTGTCTTTTCAGTTACAGAATTTAATCCCTCCCCTAAAAGATATCTTGTTCCCCTTTTCAGATATCTGACTAATTGTAAGCAGCGCAAGATATGGCCATTTTTACTTTTTTTCGATTTGGCATACTTCATTTATCACATTTACGAAAATACATGCTTTTATGTGTTTGTAATATATTACAAATATATAGAAAAGGCCTCGTATGCCGATAATGATTACTTAAAATCTCCCGCTTATGCCGACAGCCCCGAGCATATTCATCATACGTGCCCAACATCAGCTGATTTCATCTTTGCGCCGTATTCTGCTGGCAAGCGGTCCCTCTTCCTGTTTGTATGATGGAAGGCTAAGCTGCTTTGTAAGCAAGCTGTGTAGTCTGCTTCATCATGCCGTCTTTTGTCTCCCAGAGATCCAGGGTAACGCCGACTACTGGGAGCGCTGTGTCTGTGAATTCTCATTATCTTTGTCAATCATGACCAGTACGGGCAGTTCAAACGGGAAAATGGAGGTGAAAGTATATGGCAACTAACACAAAAATTATGTTTGTTGACAGAAAAAATAGCATGGTACCTGGACTAATAATTATATTAATTAATGAGTTATGGGCTCAAGTCAAACAACTCACCCCATCAAGTAACATCAAGCAAAGCAAAGAAGTTAAGCGAGAAAAGACACACACGTGTTACATGAACAAAAGGCACACTGAAGCGACGTAACCTAGTAACCGTGTTGAGGCCCCTCCTGTTTTATTTACGGCGAACTTAGTTCCCATTGAGCTGGCACACACTGACTTACAGACGAACGACCGTATGTTTTCTCTCCTATAAATATGGCATGCAACTTAGTTGAATTACATTTACTGTAGCTTCCATCCCTTTGATACTTATTTACATAATTCACACTATTTCCTAAAACTAAATTGTCATTGACTTTTAAAGGGACGTGTCGTTATAAAAAAATACTCAGGACACATACTGTATTAACAACCACGGAACAGCATGTACGATATATTACAACAAGAACACATAATTCCCTTTTGACGAAATATACTTTCGATTGAATAAATTATAACTTACGAGTGCCGTCGCTAATATATATATCAATTTCTTCTATTCCACTGAAGCCTCCGTGGCTCAGGCGGCAGCGCGTCGGCTTCTCACCGTTGGGTTCCGTGTTTCAAGTCCCGGCCACTCCATGTGAGATTTGTGCTGGACAAAGCGGAGACGGAACAGGTTTTTCTCCGGGTACTCCGGTTTTTCCTGCCATCTTTCATTCAAGCAACACACTCCAATTTCATTTCTTCCGTCAGTCATTAATCATTGCCCCTGGGGAGTGCGGCAGCTGGCACAAATCCTATCCTCGCCAAAAAGATGGGGGCTTCATTCATTCCATCCCTGACCCGATCACTGACTGGGAAACAGGTTGTAGGATTTCATTTTCTTCTATTGCACTGAAGCTACAGCTCGGCGATTTCTTGACAGTCGGAAACTCGTTCCTAAGAATGAATCTATGGACATTCCTGCGTATATCACTTTGAATAAAATCAGAGTAAATGTGACACACGAAATGACTTCCCTTTGTACGACGGTCGACTTTTCAAAGGAGCCTGATTTTTTTTTCTCGTGCAGTTTAAATTTCGCGCGAGCTATGTAAACACTGTACGTATAAATACCGGTCAGGGGAGTGGTCATTTTCACCATTTCTTCCACCTTCCACTCCGGATTCTCATCCCGCAAGCTGTTGTATATGTTCAAAAAATTGCTGCGATTTCGTACTTAATTTCTCCCACTTGCGTTGGCTTTAAGGTATAATACAGGTGACTCAACCGTTCCATAAGAAAAACCCACATGTTGCACACAGCTGGCAGCCATTATGAATACTGATAGCCTACAGCCAATATTGCCAACAGTTCACTTCGATCCATCTTCAAGTTGTAAAAATTATGCGAACTAATCTGTACCGGTAAGCTGTAACAATGAAATTAATTTGAACAAGGTTTACAAATACACAATACAATTTATATATCAGGCTCATGTTAAATAATTGTATATTTTGCTACAAATACCACGAATCAATATTTCAGGTTTAGTGTTCTCTTTTGCTGGTTGGAATCGAACCCGTGATCATGGGTCGGACACCACCACTGATCTCCCGAGGAAGCTAATTAACCAATGAACGATGGGTACAACTGCTGTAAAATTCAATATTATTATTGTTATTATTATTACTATTATTATTATTAAGCCTCCGTGGCTCAGACGGCAGCGCGTCGGCCTCTCACCGCTGGATACCGTGGTTCAAATCTCGGTCACTCTATGTGAGATTTGTGCTGGACCAAGCGGAGGCGGGACAGGTTTTTCTCCGGGTACTCCGGTTTTCCCTGTCATCTTTCATTCCAGCAACTCTCTCCATTCTCATTTCATAGCATCTATCATTCATTAATAAATCACTTTAGGAGTGGCGACCCCATCGTTCTAACAGCCTATATCTGTTTCATTCATTACATCCTTGACCCGGTCAATGACTGGAAAACAGGCTGTAGGTTTTCATTCAATAATAATAATAATAATAATAATAATAATAATAATAATAATAATAATAATAATAATGGTTCATGGCATCTGTATAGGCTTAGTGCCGACCTAATGAGGATAAAAGAGGTCATAAACACCCAGTCCCCAAGCCAGAGGAATTAACAGTATGAGGGTATTGATTCTGAAAATTGAAGTGGGGCCATCGGACCTAAGGCAAGCATTCTATCTATTTAGCCATAAAGCCGGACTTTAATTTGCTAAACCTTAGGCTACCAACTCCACTGATCAGGGGTTGAGCACTGTCAGTAGCAGAGGCCAGGGCAGTAACTTGACAACACAACAGGCTTCTCCGTTGGCTATTGGCTGCAGGAAAAACGCTTTAGGCATGACGTTCACTAAACCAATCATCGAAAAGGCGTAACCTAAGTCTAGTGGCAGCCCACAACTTGATTCCAGCATAGGCCACTGATCTCCATATCAGATTCTTATACAACTCAGCCCATAGTATCCATGGAAGGTAAATATCTGTCCACTTCCAATTGTCTTACGTGATCCAAGTGGTCCATTTGGTCCCCTTGTGCTTCAGAACATGATCCAACCTAATTTATATAACTTTTTCAAAAGCATGAAAAGTAGACAAGAGTATTCTTGAACAATGACAGGATAACAGTCTCTCTCTCTCTCTCTCTCCCCCCCAAAGTTGGAACAAAATGCCTGACTTCACACCCACAAAATCTATACGTAATTCTGAAAAAATGCGGCCATTCCAAAAGATACAACTTACCTTGTTCAACCTTTGGAAGTATGACTTTTTCTCTCTGAAAACCGTAAAAGTGGTTAGTGGGACGTAAAGTAGTGAGGGGCAGTGCTCTCGCTCGAGACTCTCGAGACTCCCGTGTTCACAAAGTTATGGTATTCAGTGCGATACAGCACGGGCTGTAATGATCGTAGGAGTTTGAAATTTCTTAGATATGCTAACTAAGCAATGCGCTCGCGAATTGTGCTACAAATATTATTAGTTACAAGTATGCCACCAGGCGAAAATGTATCGCTGTAAGCAGTGGTAGGGGTTACAGAAAAAAGGCAGGAAATATCAAACGCATGATAACGGTGATTCTGGGAGGTTTATTAGCATTTATGGTTACAAACACTGTTCAATATGGTCTCCGAATTCAGCAACATGTTGCACCCGTAACACGGTATGGCCCACAGCATATCGGGTGAAATCAGAGCGATATGTCATCGTATGCTAGCCTTTAGATCAGGCAGAGACCGGGCATGTTCCTGATATACATGATATTTCAAATATCACCACTACCAGAAGTCACATGGATTTAAGTCGGGGGACCTCGAAGACCACGAATCCGGAAAATCCCTAGAGATAATGCAGTCGTTACTGAAGGTTCATGGAAACAATTCTTTTCCCTGGAGAGTGATATGTGGTGTTTCCCCATCTCCATGAAAATAACGGTGTGGTCACAGTTGCATCCCTGCAAAGCTGGAATCACGTGTTGCACAAGGAGGTCCCTGTAACGTGCAGATGTCACTGTACACCTAACAGGCCCACAAGGGGTCATCCCCTCAAAGAAAAATGAACCGAGAAAGAAGTAGCTTGTAAAACCACACCAAACTGTCACGCAAGTTGAATGCAATAGTTGTTCCTGCACAAGGCTTGGAGGAGTCGAACCTCGTTTAGGCTCCGATCTCACTCCAGTGCACATCATCTATTAGGGATAAGTTAAGCATATTTGTTTATGGTGAGCTTGTGGCTTGATGCATCTCAAACAAAGGATCGCTGCTGCCATCGCAAGCATACGAGGCAAGAAACTGATTATTCATTCGATCCCTGCCCTTCCACTAATGGGACACATATAGAAGTATAGTAAGGTATGTAGAAACAACTCCCGTCTTTCCTCTTCCTTTTATGACCATAATCACCCCGGAAAGGCCATTTTAAAAATATGAGTGTTCTTTTTCGATGACTCTGTATTTCAAAACTACTTCGAGCATGATTTACAATTTGAAGAGTTAAGAACGGTTCCAAGGCATAGCCTACGAAGAAATAGGCTCTGTGCCGGCACCGGGTTTCATCCTCTCCCTTCGTACTGTCATATATCACGTCATTCATTTCATCTCATTAACTCCTCTGATGAGGTTGATGTCAGGAAAGGCACCCGGTCGTAGAAACTCGCTGCGAAGGTCTATCTCACTTTATACCCAAAGCCTTAGAGAAACGGGATACACGCACACAAGCCGCACAGAAATAAATGAAACCATAGGCTTATTGGAATTAATGTTGCAAAATAATTATTTAATTGTAATGGGGATTTTACCAAGAAGGCATGGGATTTCTAATGCGACGGTTTCTCACAGTTTTTTGCTGATATATTACGAAAGTAACAGGAGAATTTAAAGAAAATACCTACTATGAAGATGTTTAACTCTGGCCTCGATATGTAGACGATACGTTAGTGCTAATGAATGGATAACGTACTACACCCGAATTATTTTTGGTTCCTATAAACCGAGCAGGTGCATGCGCAGTTTGGTCACGTAGCTGTCAGCTTGCATTCGAACTCCACAGTCGGCGGCCCTAAAGATTGTTTCCCAATTTCACACCTGGCAAATGCTGGAGTTTTGCCAGTCTAATATATACAGTCGCGAAGCTCTAATAAGAGGAAGGTTCATCCACTTGACAGCTGGAGCGACACTAGCACCTGTAGCGGCGAGGTAGAGGCAACTTGCTAGCAGACAACAGGGAACGAATTACCACTACAGTCTGAAATGGTCATAAATTTTGAACCATTCATGCAAATAATGTCCTGACAAGGTTGTTGTCATCCTTATGAAATAGGGAAGGAGATCAAACGATATATTTCGATGAGGAGTTCCGAGGATAATATCGAAATATTTATTTAATCTTAAGGAGTCATGTTTTTTACCGCGGACTATAACATAAAATCGCTTCTAGAGGGCAACCGGTTCGAAATAGGTATATACCATTTCGGACGTTTTTTGTAATGGTTTATATGCTCTACAATTCGTACGCTTACACTTGGAGTCTATCGTTGACGGTTCAGACAGAGTAAGCCAAGAAAGCAAGTGATCGACCATGGTAGAGGCTGGCCTCCTTAGCCCAACATGGCAGGTTCGATATCGGTCGGTCGGCAATTAATTTATACAGCTCTCTTGTGTTACACAATAAACTGCTGTTAGATGCAACCAAGTGGGAATTCCTCTACGAATTATATAAAAAGAAGAAAAATTATTTCGATAGATTTTCCAAAAATGTCCAGAACATTTCCGAGCGAAGTGACATTAGGCTATGTTTTTTGCGAGAATTTGCGGGGCCCCATGTAGACCCGTACTCGCCTGTTTTGCAGGCCCTAACGTTACGTCCCTGAAACCGACACAATCCGTCACCACAATAAATGTGATCTTTAATTATCCAGCAGCTCGAGAGAATGTTAAATATCTCAAGGAACAAAGAGATAGGAAAAACTAATAAAATATAATATACCGTAGCAGAGGAGAATGCTTACGGCTCAAATATGATAAAATTATACACAAACAAGAAAAATGAATATGAAATAACAAAAGAATAAATATTTACATATTTCGGAAGCGAAATGTACATGATTTCTAATATGATATAGATGTTGATTCCCACAGGGAACCTGAAATATTTGTCCCGAATGAGTAATTCTTGGTAATGAGACAGACCCTCATAGTGCATTGGCACTGCCGGTGGCTCCAAGTAGCCTACGCACTGGCCTCCACGGGCATCCTCTTTGGTACGTCGCACGTCCACGATTTTTTCGGCTGGGTGGCCCTCTTCCCTGCTGCAACTCAGTCGGCCCAAGAATAATCAATCAGCAGACGCCTAGTTGGCTGTCGCCTCCCCCCTCCACCATGCACAATAGTCTCGTCACCAATGTGGACATTACGTTCGAGGAATCCTACCTTCTCACGGAACTCGCAAGTCCGCCTCTCCAGTCATCGACGTCATCCGATTCCGGGAATACTCCACCTCCAGGCCTGCACCGCTGGTCCTGGTCACCTTCCCAGATGCCGCCGACCAAGTAGCCTGCCACACCAGCGGCGCAACCATCAACGGCCGGTTCCATGAAGCGGTTCCCATTACTGAGTCCACCTTAAGCCACCTGTCCCTTTACCCTTCCCGTGATCCCTCTGCTTACACTCCTCCATTTCGTACATCCCCGTCCACACTTATTACTACTACTACTACTACCACCACCACCATCATTACCACTTCTGCCTATACTCCCTCGTATATTTCTACCCCTACTACTACTACGACTAGCCACCCTTCACCTATCATGTCAACACCCATCAACTACCTACCTACCACTCAGCAACCCCCTGCCGACTACACGGATGCCACCATCGCAGCTGCACCAGCCTCCCAAGGACAAGCAGATGCTTCAACAAGTGCCCAACAGCAGCTTCCATCTCAGAGCTGTGTCATCCGTGGCATTGACCCTGACATCACTGAACGGGACATCCTGAATGAACTTCAACTGGCAGGCGTCCCCGCACGTCGGGCGTACCGTATCTTCAACTTCAACGGCCCGACGTTCATGATTCGCCTACAACTCTCTTCTGCTGCCAACGTAGACCATCTCATCACCACCGGCGTCCGTTTTCGCAGGCTAACCTACCGAGTGGAGCACTCTCGCTCCGCACCCCGTAACGACCGCCCCCTCCTCTTACCCCTTCTCATAGCCCACAACCCGCCCCACCATCGCAAGCCATCTATCCATCTGCCCCACAGCCGCCCTTCTTTCTATTGCCCCTCCCGACCTTGGACCTTCTTCGCCTTCTCGCCACCTTCATTACCAACATTGCCATAACCCTCTATTACCTACTGTCCCAACACTACCCTACTCCATACGCCAACTTCATCCCGACCCCCCCCCAATTGTACCAGCTCAATATATGTAACTACTTCTGTAACTCTCTGTAATAATATGTCTTTTTCAGATTTGCGCGCCCGAGATACGTAGATATGTAAATAAATTTCGCGTCCCTCTTCCCCTGGTGTTTGTTGGGGTTTGCTTGCGCGGGGTGCTTTGCGGGTCCTCCCTGGGTCCAGGCTTGTTGTTACGGTGTCCTTGCGCCGATTCAATAAGTGTCTTCCCCCTCTGGTATGTACGACACATACCCCCTCCACCTTAATTTTCTTCTCTGATTCTTTTCCTTTATATACGGCCGAAGAGCTCCTCGTTGAGCTGATGGCCCGCCCTTCCTCGTGTGAGGAGAGGGAATGAACTAACTTACGTTGCGTTGCCTCCACGGTATGCACTAGCCATGCGTCTTGGTGAGTGTGCTAAGTACCATCTGATGAACCCAACGCTGGCAACCGGGAATGAGTTACCTGGACAATTTATAATGTCCATTAACGGACCATTTATATTGGTATTATAAATTTACTCATTCGGGACAAACATTTCAGATTCCCTGTGGGAATGAACATCTGTATCATCTGATGGCCAAGCAGGCATTAATTTTTGGTAAAGAGACAATATTTCTCATAGTGCATTGACACTGCCGGTGGCTCCAAGTAGCTTACGCAGTGGCCTCCACGTTATGCACCAGCCATGCGTCTTGGTGAGTATGCTAAGTACCAACTGATGAATCCAACTTAGCACACGGGGGCGAAACGCTGGCAACCAGGAATGAGTTAGCTGGAAAATGTATAATGTCCAATAACGGACCATTTATATTGGTATTATGATTTCTAATACTTAAGAAAATTTAAAGGTAGATTTCAGTGGCAACAACGAAATATCGCAGAAAATTCCCAAATCTGATGTATTATAATTTTATTTCTATATTTATCTTAATTTCTTAATGTATGCAATGTATTAAAAAGTACATTTACAGTGTAATAACACGTGAGTGTAGAGGCTCACATGCATGGATTGTGATAAATTTTATATACAATCAGGCACTACTGGTCTGCATTTAGGGCGGTCGCCCAGGTGGCAGATCCCCTATCTGTTGTCTTTCTAGCCTTTTATTAAATGATTTCAAAGAAAATGGAAATTTATCGAACATCTCCCTTGGTAAGTTATTCCAATCACTTACTCCCTGTCCTATAAACAAATAGTTGCCCCAGTTTGTCCTCTTGAATTCCTCAAAGATTTGACTTCACTGATGAAGGGAATGCATATTGTTCCTGAAACATCTATAATAGAATCAATAATTTCCATTCATTAAATGTGTATTGACAAGGTGGACTCAACAAAACTATTTTAAATAGTTTCTTTAACATATTTATACAAGTCAATACAGGATCAAATAAAATACCTATTATGGTTAAGGTTGTCAACAAACCACGTAGTCAAGGAGCACGTCTCCTTTCTCCCAAGGCTTCCCAACCCAAACTTTGCAAAATTTTTGTAACGCTACTCTTTTATCAGAAATCACCCAGAACAAATCGAGCTTCTTTTCTTTGGTTTTTTTTTCAGTTCTTGAATCAAGTACCGGTAATCTTGATGAGGGTCCCATACATTCGAACCATACTCTGTTTGGCGTCTTACCAGGTACTTATATGCCCTCTCCTTTACATTCTTACTACAATCCCTAAAGGTGGCGCTCACATGAGTATTGGTCTCCGCCCATGTGAGCGTACACATAGTAGACTTTGTATTTTTTTTGGAAGGCGCGAGGGAGGGAATGACACAAGAGGGAGGGATAGGGCGGGACTATCCCAAAGGTTGTTGACAAAGGTAAATAGATGGAGGTCTAGAGGGAGAGAGAGAGACTTGGATGCTGGATTCCAGCGTGGGAGTGGCCTGTAATCAAGCGGAATATTGAGGATATAGCTGTGTGAACTGTGTAGAGGGCCGGTCGTGTCGTTCCAGGGAGGGCGGCTCCTTTTCCCTTCCTCAGCATGGGGGGGGGGGCACGGCCGGTCAGTAAGGTGGTTATAAGGGTGGCGATCACATGTGGATAGGTTTTCCGCCCATGTGAGCGTCCACATAGTAGATTTAGTTCATTTTTGTGTTGTAAGGGTGGCGCTTGTTTGTTGTTCGGTTTTCCGCCCTTGTGAGAGTCCACATTGTAGACTTAGTTTTTTGGCGTCCACATGGTAGATTTAGTTCATATTTTTTATACTTTCTCTTTGTAACGGGAACATGTATTTGGACCGAAAGCCTGTAATGTTCTTCAATAAACTTATACAACCCATAAACATCTTCACAATCATATGCAGAGATCTGTACCCTTTATTTACAATCCCACGTATGTGATTACCTCAATGAAGATATTTCCTTATATTAACACCTAGGTACTTACAATGATCCCTAAAAGCAACTTTCACCCCATCAACGAACTAATTAAAACTGAGAGGACTTTTCCTATTTGTGAAACTCACAACGTGACTTTTAAGCCCATTTATCATCATACCATTGTCTGCTGACCATCTCACAACATTATAGAGGTCATTTTGCAGTTGCTCACAATCCTGTAACTTCACTGTATACAGAATAACATCATCCGCAAAAAGGCCTTATCTCTAATACAACTTCTTTACTTATATCACATATATATGTACAAAATATAAAGTTCAATGATACTGCCTTGAGGAATTCCCCTCTTAATTATTACACGGTCAGATAAATCTCCACCTACTCTAAATCTCAAAGATCTATTTCCTAGAAATACAGCAACCCATTCAGTTACTCTTTTGTCTAGTCAATTACACTCATTTTTGCCAGTAGTCCTCTTGATCCACTCCATCAAATGCTTTCGACTGGGTAATCGCGATGCATTTCATTTGACCTCCTGAATCCAAGATATCTGCTATATCTTGCTGAAATCTACAAGTTAGCTTCAGTGGGATAACCTTTCCTAAACATGGACTGTCTTCTATGGATCCAGTTATTAATTTGGAAATATGTCTACTATAATCAGAAAGAATCCTTTATCAAAGCTTACATGCAATGCATGTCAAACTGACTGGCCTGTAATTTTCAGCTTTATGTCTATCACACTTTCCTTTATGCACAAAGGCTACTATAGAAACTCTCCACTCATTTGGTATAGCTCCTTCATGCAAACAATATAAAATAAGTACCGGGACTTCAGATATGGTACTATATTCCAACCCATTGTTTGCTCACCACGGTGTCTCCATACACGTTGACGTCCTTCACGCTGTGTCAGGGGAAATATGGACTTCTCTGTGAACAACACAGGTCTCCACTGGTGAAGTTGTCAGTTGACGAGGGTACGGGTAAACAGAAGACTAGCTGTGCGATGTTGCTGCGTTAAACGGGGCACTCGAACAGGACGTCTGGGTTGTTAGGACACTTCTTTTAACCTGCTCCTTACTGTCTGGTCAGACACCGTGGCTCCAGTGACTCTCCTGCGATCTTGTTGCAGTTCTCTGGCAGTTGCTAAACAACGCAGCAACGCACAGGTGGTCAGATATCGGTCATCCTGTGGGGTTGTCATGCGCCCACGACCTTCTCCAACACTCCTTGTGAACTGGCCTGTCTCACTGTAGCGATTCCACAAGCGTTGAATAACTGACAGCGAGACATTGCGATCCACAGCAACACGACGAATAGTCCATCCTTCCTGGATCAAAGTGACGGCCCTTGCGATTTGAACCTCGTTAAGATGTCTCATGGGATGTGCTGGTTTACAACGTGCTCAAATGACCACAGTAGTCTGTGTACCTCACAACGACACACGGACGCACCGCTATTCACTTTGTTTTGAGGGTTCGCCTGACATTTTAATGCATGGCTACGCGTACAGATAGCGCATAACTTCGATTTGACATTCTGTACGACCTTTGGAACCCCATCTACCAATTTAACGTTCACATACCAGACGTACAAAACATGTTCCCTTAATTGTTTTGAACCGTGTATTTAGCCACCCATTGAACTATTTTTTTTACAGTCTAAGAGCCCGGATTTTCGTCAGTAATATCCCGTGTTCTACCCTAATAAATGCCTTGGAGAGTTCAAGAGCGATACAGTCCATTTGACGTCCTAAATCTATCTGATATATCTTTATGGAATCCTACAAGTAGACCTTCAGTGGAATAACCTTTCCTAAACACAAATTGCCTTGTATCAAACCAGTTAGTAATTTCGCAGACGTGTCTGTTATCAGGGGCGAAGCGTCAGGGGAGACAGGGTAGACAGCGTGTACCCTTAACATTTTGTGAACGAAATATTGTCTAGTCAATTCAATTATTTTTTAGAACATTAATTATTTCCACATTCATGGCATTATTGTATTCTCCGCTTTACTCATTTTCGTCTCACTTCTGCAATGCTCGGGCTCTCGTCAGTAACACGAAGCACGTAGACGAAAGTAGACGCTGTCAATTCTGTGTATGTTCCCTTTGATTTTCAAAGCTTTCAGATAGAGACACACTAACGCTATCTGTACGAGCTGACTGTGGAACTAGGACTTTCCTATAGCGAGATTTCTCCGCCCAGTCGACAGACTTACCAGCGTCTCTTCTTGCTCCCATTGGCTAGTATTTGGATCTCCGTTTATAAAGGTCTTCTTATTGGCTACCATCTCATGCACGCTTTTTATGTAATTAATTTGAATTTACTTTATTATAAGACACGTCTAAAAATAAAATAAAATTCTAATACGAAGTATAGCAAAGATGTTCCTAATAAATGAATAACAGCATCAAAACCCTTCAAAGTAAATGCATTTTCTTGCCCGCCAATATTAGATACGTTATTATAACCCCAACAACTGTTAGCTTACATTCTTAATAATGAACTCCAGTGTGCATACGGAAACAACAAAATTCCTTAATTTGATGCTGTAATCAATCAGTCAATCAATAATTACTGATCTGCATTTAGGGCAGTCGCCCAGGTGGCAGATTCCCTATCTGTTGTTTTCTTAGCCTTTTCTTAAATGATCGCAAAGAAATTGGAAAATTTTTGAACATTTTCCTTCGTAAGTTATTCCAGTCCCTAACTCTCCTTCCTATAAACACGAATATTTGCCCCAATATGTCCTCTTGAATTCCAATTTTATCTTCATATTGTGATCTTTCCTACTTTTAAAGACACCACTCAAACTTATTCGTCTACTGATGTCCTCCCACGCCATCTCTCCACTGACAGCTCGGAACATACCACTTAATCGAGCAGCTCGTCTCCTTTCTCCCAGTTCTTCCCAGCCCAAACTTTGCAACATTTTTTAACGCTACTCTTATTCCGTTAACGTCAGTTGCTGGTGAACGCGCTATATGTGTCTTCAAACGAATTAAAATCTATTAAAGGAATTCGATGACCAACCAGAGACTGTTTAACTAGGGAATTCTAGCTATACAGAAGGAACTGCTGTGGCATATTAGCAAGACGCCTGACTTCAAGACGGGACTAATAGAATATATTTGCTGAAATGAAAGACAGGCGGATTGAACTAATTTACAAAAGTATTGTTTAGGGTGACTTGCCCGAAAATCTATTTATTTCTTATTTCTATTATTAAATCTACATAACAATGAAATATATTGTTATTTTTGTTCTAAAAGTATGTTTTTATTTGACAACTCCCACTGCACGTAGCATTATAGGGTTTGCCTTAGTTTCAGTCATTATATAATATTGAATTCGGATTTGTATGAGTCGAAAACAAAATTCCATATATAATGTGATTAATATAGTCTAAATAGAGAAAAATCTGTCTACCCCCTTACTTAGTTCACGCTTCGCCACTGTCTGTTATAATCAGAAAGAATGTTTTCCCGAAGCATACAAATAACTCATGTCAAGCTGACTGGCCTTTAATTATCCGCTTTATGTTTGTCACTCTTCCCCTTACACAGAGGGGCTACTATAGAAATTCTCCATTCATTTGGTATCGCTCGTATATACAAACAATAATCAAAAACATATTTAAGTTATGTCAATATATCCTAACCCATAGCCTTTAATTTATCCCCAGAAATCGTATCATCCCAGCTGTCTTTCTAACTTTCAACTTTGTATGTTTTTAAAAATATATTTACTATCATAGATAAATTTCAGTAATACTCCAGTATTACTTACTACTAGCTTAACACTAAAAGTGTTAAGCTAGTAGTAATTTCAACCTATAGTACCGTAAGCCGTAGTGTTAAGTACTGGAAATTCTTAAGTTATGTGTGAATTTGTATATGATGATGCTGGATTTAGAATGCTAAAGTAGTATTTCTTTTCATATTTTCTTTCCCTGGAATTGCTTGTCGTACGCTTATTGTTGTTGTTGTTGGGTAATTATTGTTTAACTTCACTTTATTTTTACTTGTAATGTTAAGCTAGTAGTAAGCTCAGCCTATAATTTTGTAAGCCGTCTTTCTAAGCTAGTCGTAATTTCAACCTATAGTACCGTAAGCCGTAGTGTTAAGCACTGGAAATACTTAAGTTCTGTGTGAATTTGTATATGACGATGCTGGATTTAGAATGTTAAACTAGTAGTAACTTATTTCTTGTAATATTTCCTTTCCATGGAGTTGTTTGTTGTACTCTTGTTGTTTTTTGTTGTTGTTGTTGGGAAATTATGTTAACTTAAATTTATAATTACACTACTGTAAGTGACCATTGTCACGGGGATATTTCCCACTTGCGATCTATTTGGTAATAATAATAATAATAATAATAATAATAATAATAATAATAATAATAATAATAATAATAATAATAATAATAATAATAATAATAATAGTAAATCAGGACATTATTTTTATGTGTTCATTTTCCTATGCTGATGAGTAGATGAAAATGAACCTTACTGTGCCGGACTGTTGAAATGTATTTTTTATATGACCTATTGCAATGTCGTATGGCTTTTAGTGCCGGGATATCCCAGGACGGGTTCGGCTCGCCAGGTGCAGGTCTTTCTATTTGACACCCATAGGCGACCTGCGCGTCGTGATGAAAATGAAATGATGATGAAGACAACACATACACCCAGCCCCCGGGCCATTGGAATTAACCCGGCCGGGAATCGAACCCGGGACCCTCTGAACCGAAGGCCAGTACGCTGACCGTTCAGCCAACGAGTCGGACATATATGACCTATTTACACACTACTACAGTAAAATGTATCTAGAGTCCAGTTTTCTTTACACATCGTCGGAGAAAAGGAACACAACGATGTTCTGGTAGACTTCATATCCATGTATGGCTGGGAGGGGTGACCAGTCTTAGGGAAAATACTGGATAAGAAGAGAGTTGTGGGTACAATGTTTTATTCCCGCAGCGACGGTACCCTGTTCAGTTGTCGAGATCTGAAAGATGCGAGAGAGACGAAAGTCTTACCATAGAAACGGTCGCGAAATAACACCGACCAGTCGTCAGCACTTCACACACCAAGCCAGCAAAAATCGAGCACGCCGTACGAACAGAACCAGCGGCAGTTAAACTGTATACAAAATGGTGGAGGATTACGTTGTAGCATGAATAACACTATAGTACTTAATTAAATGTAAATTGTTCTTTTTGATCCACGTGTTGGTAGTAGCCCCAATATTTTCTTCATGATATAATTTAGAATATTCCATTCAAAACTGAAAAGAGAAATTGTCCTGAAAACAAATAAAAACCCATCTTCGTGTACCGTACTAAAATACAAATATACCTGTCAATTTAGATATCATTTTTATGTTGTTAATGTGTTCATGTTTGTTATTTCTTTTCAGCCATTGTACAGATCATAGTGATGCTATGGGCGATCGACAGTAATTCCCCCACCAGCACATGTCCTGCCAGGTATACACGTGTTTGCTTGTGCATATGAATCCTTAAAAGTTTTTGAAATATAGCTAAATTTATAATAAATACACTATATAAGTATTTTATGGAAGCGAGTAAAATTCTAGTTAAAATTTAACTGTTTCTCGGTCAAAATTTGTGAGTACATAAAATTTTAGGGAATGTATTTAAAATTTTACAAAATAAATGTTGGTTTCTGTGTTTGTATTTTCACATTATAAACATCGAATACTGGTGAAACCGTGTTAACTCATGTGCAACACAGTACATTTATATGCCACTGAATATAGAAGAATTCGTGTTTGAAAAACTCCTTCACCCCTCTGGAGATTTTCTGCGCAGCCAAGCCACGTTCAAATGTCAGTAAATTGACAACCAACAGGCAGAATTATTCGCGTTTCCATTCTTTTTCATTTCTACTATACTAGGAGGAAAGAGGTGGTGACAGTTGATGATTCAAGGTGCAAGATATTATTATTACCCTAACCTCTGATAAGAAAATTACAATAAATATCAAATCAAAAATTTAGCGGATGAATGTGGAAAAGAGGAAAAGACATAGGTTTCTTATAGCATATTTTTATGCTTTAATCTTATATCATTAGTACTTACTGAATCCGTAAATGCAGCTCTGTTGCTTGCCATACCATAGCAATAGGGGTTAGTAAGATTTTGGTTTAAAAATCATAATTCAAAAATAATTAAGGACTGTCGGATTTGCTAAAAATTACGGTTTGACTACGAGTAGACGATATATCAAAATAATCTCAACTTATAATTATCCGTAATTATGATTAGCGCAGCATATGCTCGTCGTATCGACATATATTTTTCATTTGGAGACGATTGGGTACGACTCTGAAGAAGGTATTCATATAGAGCCTGGTATAAAAACACGAAAAAACCAGGCAGGGCTGCCGGTAGTAGGGTTCGAATCCTCCAAATCCCGAATGAATGCTGACAGCTACACGATCCGATCAACGCAGTCAGCACTATCGGTGTTCGTTATAGTGCATGTCATTAGCGGATCTAACTATTTATGAGGGGTAGAGCCAAGACAAGATGATAAAGAGTGAGGAGGTAGAACATCATGAATATGTGACAGAAAAACCTGAGAAAAGCTAATTTACATGGTCCTGCTTTCACCGTTTGAAACGAATCAAACTTCGATCGCACTGTTATTGGAAAAAATAAACGGAAATTAGAGATGATATGATACTTTCTGCCACAATTTGTCATGCACTGGTATACTCAGGGTGATCATATTACTGAACGTCCAAAACGGAACATCTTTTCTCAAAGTATTCACTGAGAGGCCAAAAGTCACAGGATGGGGTGTTCCATTAGAAAATGTAAAGTGTATGACCTCTGAGCGTTGCGGCTGGCTGCGGCGTAGCTCAGCAGTCTGCCACAGACACCAGTGTCGTGAAGATGGCAACACGTTGCGAGTTAACCGACTTTGAATGTGGGATGATAATCGGCGGAAGGCGCTTGGGTGATAGCATTGCGGAGATTACACGCGAGTTCGGGTTTCCGAGGTCAACTGTGTCGAGGGTGGATCTTCAATATCGCAGGGAGAACGTTATCACCCGCGTAATCCGATGCACGGCATGACCACAGGTGTTTAACGAACGGACACCACGTCGCCTCCACAGAACCATACTGGGCGCTCGACGGGCTTCTGTGATTCAGATCAGCGTCCAGTGTAATGTTGGGAGTCAGGAACCCACCTCTGCCAGGACAGTAAGGAGGCAATTGCACCTCATATACTTCCCCAGCCGACGGCCATCTCGTGTCTCTGCTGTCACCTCGAGACTGAGCTCACCGACAATACATGGGCTCGCGAACATCGGCAATGGACCATGGAACAGTGGCGGCGTCTGCGTGGCCCGATGAAACCAGGTTCCAGTTGAATCGAGCTGATGGGCGTGGCATATGCCCCATGAAGCTATGGGTCCTGCGTGTCAACAAGGTTGTGTCCAGGCGAGAGGTGGCTCAGTTCTGGTCTGGGTGGTATTCTCATGCTGGCAGTAGGCCCCACTTTACGGCTGCAGGGAGCGCTGAGAGTTACACGTTGTGTGGACATTCCTTCAGACCATCTGCATCCCTTTTGGGTCCTAGAGTACTCTGATGAAGATGTCATGTTTCAACATGGCAATGCGCCATGTCACCGCTCTGTGGCGGCACGCAGGTGGTTGGAGGAGCACTCCAGTGAAGTTACGACCATGGATTGGCCCTCCAGATACACAGATCTTAATCCAATCGAACACATATGGGATGCTGTCGATGCTGGTGTACGCTCAATGAACACCGCACCAACTTCACAAGAACGACTGTGGGCAGCAGTGCAAGATGCGTGGGTTCAGATCCATCCAGAACGATTCCAACACCTTGTAGGGTAGATGTCTCGACGTATTGCTGCCGTTTTGTGGGATCGCGGAGGAGCAACTCGTTATTAACATCATATTCAATATATTTCCATGACTTTTGGCCATGCAGTATATATTTAACAAGGTACAGTGGGTTACGCTGTATTAGAGCAATCAATTCATTATAATATGTACACTGCTGGAAGAAAACATGCAACATCTTCAAGGACTGTGTTCTGAGGCAGCAGGGTATACTATGTGCATACCGAGAGGTGGCTGTGTTGATGATTCATTTGTCGCGGTCATCTGTGATCAGATGGTTCTCAGGAGGCCTGTCCGTGCGCACACTATTTTAACTCTGAGATTAGAGGTTAATAGTATTTGCGACATTCACTCGAGGGTAGAACCATACCCCGCCGATGAGTACGTGCTACTGTTGAACATCTGCAGCCATTTGAACGAGGTCGCATTGTGAACCTGCGGGAAGTTGGAGGGACGTATCAACAGTTTGCTGCTCATGTTGAACACAATCTATCGATGGCGTGTCGCAGCTTTCTCCACGGGTCCGTGGAATATTTCCAACCCGTAGACCAGGCTCCGGACGTTCGCGTTGTAGAGACGCACGTCAAGATTGAACATGGTGTGAGCAGCGCCGAACATCAACTACGAAAGAAACCCGTTCATATGTTGACTTGCTGTATCACCAAGGACTATTGGGAACCGTCTGCTTTCAGCAAGATTTTAAAAACGTGATATTTGTTTGTGGCGTCGACCTATAAAGATCTTTTGCCACTACTGTCACCATTTGAGTGGAACCTGCTTCTAAATGGAATTGTGGAAGTGTAGAGTGTTGAATATGAGGCAAAGAACGTTAAGGACGACACAAACACAGTCCCCAGGCCAGGGATATTAATCAATTACAATTTAAGACCCATGACCCGGCCGAGAATCGAACACAGGGCCACTGGGTGACAGGCGGACGCGTTGCCCACTTCACCACGGGGCCGGACTTCAGCAGGATTACGATCGGTTGTGCCTCTGGCCAGGCTACCACTGACACCACACCATCGCCAAGGACGGCTACTTTGGTGTCGTGGAGCCGATGGAGGGAGAAATGGAGCTCTGTTTTCTTCAGTGATGGGTGTAGATTCTGTCTGTATGCAAGTAATGGACGTACACATGTACGGTGTCAATTCGTGAGGGACCTATTCCAGAGTGTATGCGCCCACCACACCCAGTTTCCATCCCAACTTGCGGTCACAGTTGGTGTTTCTGCAGAGTAATTTAATCAGTGCCCGCTACATTATACAGTTTTTTTTGTCCCCGTGCCACTGTAATTTCTTCGAGAGGAAGGTGATGTGCTTTCCAGCAGGACAGTGAACGTCCACATACAGCTGCTGCGACGCAACCTGCTCTGCGTGGTGTACAACAACTATCCTGACCAACAAGATCACCAAATCTCTCGCCAATTGAACACGTATGGGACATGATTAAGCGGGATATTACGCATTCCCCAGACTCTGCAAGAACCATTGCCGAATTTCAACAAAAGGTAAAGGATGCTTGAGACAACCCATCGCAGGATGCCATTCGGCATGCGCATGCCATGCGCAAATACACGACTACTTTGCCGCCATCGTGGGGTGGGTGTTGGGGTAGAGTACTCTCAGAAAAACATATCATTTGCTATAACCAGCCATGAGCCATGCACCTACGAGATGCTTATTGCAACAATGTCTTACAACAATGCCAAATCTTTCCGTTTCTTTACGTGGTCCAGTAAGTTAAAAGTATTTTTGTAGTGAGGTTTTACAGCCACATGCCCTTTCCTACCGTCATATGCCTTCACTTCACATGATTTTTTTGCGAGGGAGTGTGGAAAATCTTTCAAAAGACGCTTGTGAGGGTCCGCACTCAACAAGTATGTGGAGATTCTTACCCACTAAAAACCACACTCCCTTTTCCCACGACGTTTACCTCCGCCCCGGAAACCTTTCTCCCATTACTTCAGGACGGATGTCGCGCTTAATGCATCTTGTGCTTCATCTTCCTCCTGCTTTACTGTCTGCCGCAACGAGCTAGAATAACATAGAGAGGCGGAAGCGCTGCCTGGCTGAACCTAATAGAACGAACGTCCACCATGTTTCCTGTGGTCACACAAGCAAGGGGACATGGCCTTTAAATGACGAAAAGTGTAGATAATGCGCATTTTAGAATCGCTACGGGAGAATTAAAGACCGTTGCCGAAAGCTTGAAGCATGAAAGCGAACACCGCCACTTCATCATATTGAGGCACGAGGCCAACATCACGATCAGTTGATTGTAGGGTAGTTCGAAATCATCGCACAGTGACATACGAATAGGCCTCGAAATCGGAACAAGAGCGTTACCCTGCTTGGCTGTTGTGGTTAAGCGTAAATTAGAATAAAAACGATGGACATAAATATTTATGACAGGAAACCTTAAAATCATAGTAACCTACAATAGGTTACAACCTCATTCTGTTCATATTTTTAAAATTATTGCATCCTCATGAGTACTGTGTTCCTTTCTTAATCTGTTTACCCTCCCGGGTTGGTTTTTCCCACGGACTCGGCGACGGATCCCAACTCTACCACCTCAAGGACAGTGTTCTGGAGCGTGAGACATTGGATCGGGGGATACAACTGTGAGGGAGGGCTGCACCTGCTATGCTGAACAGGGGCCTTGTGGGGGGAAGAAGGAAGCTGTTAGGTACCATCCCGGCATTTGCCTGGAGGAGAAGTGGGAAACCACGGAAAATCACTTCGAGGATGGCTGAGGTGGGAGTCGAACCCACTTCTACTCAGTTGAGTTTCCCAGGCTGATCGAATCCCGTTACAGCCCTCGTGCCCTTTTTCAAATTTCGTGGCGGAGCTGGGAATCGAACCCGGGCTTCCAGAGGTGGCAGCTGCTCACGCTAACCAGTGCACCTCAGAGGCGGCACATGAATACTTTATCACAATAATCGTTTAGTGTAATTATTTATTATAATATAGGGGGGATATCATGTTTCTCCCATTACCATATCATACTGGGTTTATTAGCTGAAAGGTAAGATTGAAAGTTGTCCATTATGAAGTGTGGCATAGTTTTAAAAACCAAGGCAACAGACATCTACAATAAAGGCTGTATACATTTCAAAATTAGCAGTAAAATGCTGTATTTATCATACTTGGTGTACGTTTGAACGAAATAAGTGATTTTTGTGGTTACGTTTTCTTGGTGGTGGGCGCTCCATTTCGTTTATTTGTAAATGTGAATGAAAATTAAATAGGGCTGGAAATGTACAGAGCATAAGCAACTGAATTGAGTGGAATACCATTTATCTCTCTTCGCACTCACAACGCATTGTTCGGTTAATTCCTTGTTCTTTAAACGAAATCTGAAACAAAATTCGACAAATAATTACCGTGGCTATCCGTACTTTCGCTAAGTAAACAATAAAATGGATTTAATTACAAACAGAAATTACAAAAAGGAATCTCGGCTATAATTCAGTAATACTTACTTAAAGTACGATATATCCTTGGATTTATTACTCCGATTAGTACAACCATACGCTGAGCTTACGGCTGGTATTCTTGAAAGCGAGAATCTATGTTTTCACTTCTTAAAACTTAGGGAATTAAATTGGCATGCACGATCTCCCTGTCACCTCAACATATGCTCTCGCGCCAATTCGCTTTGTTTTGACAACCGTTAACATGGCTGCCCCTTATCAACTTGCTTCAAGCAGGGAGCGCTGATGTCAGGTATACAGCCCCTCTATGTTATTCTAGCTCGTTGGTCTGCCGTAATCATCCAGATCCTTCTTCTTATGACGCAGAATATTTTCTACGTAGACTGCCACCTGATCCCAAGACTCTTGACTTCGCAGCATTACTTACACGTGAAGACGTCGCTTACAAAATCAAGTGCCGATATCAGATCAGTAACTTCAAGGATCTGTACCACTCACCACTGCTTTTTGGCCTTTTCTAGTGTTTCACGAAACACAATACACTTGCCTAAGCCAAGAGCATGATGTCGTTTTGACTCTTCAACGTCCATATCTGTGCAAATTTTGCATCGTAGATTCATTTTTCATCCTACTGCTATGTGTCAGCTTCCCCGCACTTAAAGCAGAGTTTACTTCTGTCCACTCCTTTGCAGTTTCGTGTTTGATGCCCATATGACAAACATCTAAAGCACCGAGGAACTAGGACCCATCTTCTTGCTCTGCAGTATAGCCACCCTACTTTAATTTTGCCTGTTTCTAACAGCTTTCGTACCTCGCTATCTTTTATCTCCACAATGGTGAGTTTTGCCCCCTGCTATTCTCCTTTTCCGTGGCCTCATTAAATTCAAGAAGAACAGCTCCAGATATAGTTTTCCTGATCGATCTAATACCAGCGCCACTGTCTACCGGCTTCACTTTGCTACGGATATCTTTCACAACATCTGCAAAAGTCTTGCCATTCATTGGTTTCATAAGTACACCTTCTGGGCGGCTTCTTGTAGTTAAACGTTTCCGTTGCTCGCTCTTTTTAACAGTTCCAGATACTGGTTCAGGTTGAGTACCTTCATCTTCATCTGTCTTCTTCTGCCTCTATTCCCTCTTCTTCTTGGATAACGCCATTTCCCATTTATCCGTTTCTACGTATCTGTTTGTGGTGCACTGTTCTACCTTATCTTGAACGGGCAAATCCTTTTGCAGTAATGCTCTAGTTGCTTTCGAAGCTTTTCTGTGCGCAGATCCCGCATCGAGAGCTTCCTCCAATATCCTTAAACCTGGCTGAATTTTCATCTTCAGATTTTTCTGCTGAATTGCGAGAACAATTTTCAACAGGCCCCTGGCGATTTCCAGTTGTTCTTCCTCTTTTAACATATCCTCCATTATTTGTTGAGTGATATCAAGACTCAAATTCGTTTTCTCATTTCCTTCAATACTGCTATTGAATTTATTGTGCGAGCACTCCATTTCCGTGATATTGTGGTCACGTTCCATAGATACTGGGATCAGTCATGCTGGATTCCAGCTTCCAACATCTGGCCGTATAGGGAGTCCAGCTGGCCGTGACTCAAATCACGGTGAAATATATATTCTCTGTTATTTTCTATTAAGAAACCAGGTAACCTAATAACGCAATTTCACTAACACACAATATAAAAATCTTGAACTTTACACACATTCCTATTGAGAATTTTTCCAAGAGCGGGACTCGAACTGGCTAACCCGGTGTCAGAACATATAGAATTGATGCCTGAACGATTATGGCCACCAGGTGGACTAATTGTGATAATAATACTGGTTGTGTTAGGGTACAGTATTCAGATCTCTAATACAATTTATGTGGTCGTCCATGGTTTTGGTCCCTACTATACTCCCTCCTCAGTAACAGAGTTACGAGATAACTTCCATGTATCGTGCTGGAATTCTTCGTCCAGAGGAGACGTTTCTCGTGGTTCACCTGGTGGGTATCTTTGCTGCCTTTGCACACTATGTTTATTTGCATCATGGCCGGGTTTGCATCCTTGTGAATGTATAGACCACAACAGTCACTTTGGAATCTGCTTCATCATCGACGAGAAGATAGGCTGCTTAAATATTCACATGTTCGCCCTTTATGTTCGAGTGAACTATTTCGGAGTCCGCTCAACAATTGTGTAATGTAATCGACTCGTGCGAAGAAATGTTAGTGTTTGTGATGGTCTTTATGAATGAAAGTTGTGACTGCTGTTCTAGGGACGGGGCTGGAATACAAAGACTCTCTGGTCCTATTTGTATTTAGTGCGTACTTCTAGAAAGACGTCTCCTGGAATTGTAATGGCCGTGCCATGTACCATCTCTAATTATGCAGCGATGTCCCAAGAGAATTGTTGGTAGTACTTCGCGCTCCAGTTATCCCTTGAGTGTGTTTGAATTTCTGCCTCTAGGGTGTGATGGAATCTCTGAACAACGCCGATACTCTGTAAATGGTAAATTGTCGTTTGTTATAGTTTACATCAACAGAGGTTTACCAGTTATGGTTGCGGCTACAGTCGCTAGACTGTTATCAGATTTCTCACTACCGAGCAAATGGCCACGTTGTTTGTGTCATGTAGCTAACATGGACTGCTTGTTCTACAGTCTATGATGCAGTGTTCTGAAGTAGAATTATTTTAGCTTAGTTCGTAAACACGTCACTATATGTTAAAACAGTAGGGTAACGTGCGTGATAGTGGCCCTACAAGGTCTGTGTGTACAGTACTGAATCGTTCATCGTTCAAAGGGAGCTGTCCAGCAGGAGATTTCGTGTGTGTAGGAATCTTGATCTACTGACTAACCAAACAGCACTTAGTCTAGAGATATATATATCCGTATTTGTATTTCTCCAAATAAATCTTCGATATAACGCCTGGCTGCGCCAAGCCGTGGTAGGGCTGGAACACGGTAAAGCGGAAATTATCTGGGACGTAAGGACGGATATTACGAGTAGATACACCACACCACAGTGAACTTCCGTTTGGGGTAGGTTGTATCTTGAACTTCAACGAAGTATGAGGATTTGAACTCACTGTGAGGAAGTTAAGTTCGTCGTCCTTCGTTTGTGCTGCGACGAGACGTTTATAATCTATAGAAACCAGTTTGTCAGTTCTTAAAATGTGATCTGCTACGGTATTCTGTTTTCCTAACATATGATGCAGGGCCGTGGCGAACTGGAAACAAACTGTAGATGGCGCAGCTGTCTTGTTGAGCCTTTCTTCATTGTTTTGCTTGAAAGCGAATAATACTCGGCATGTGGTCAGAATATGCGGAGATATCTCTACCCTCAAGTAAATTTCTGAAATACTGAATAGCAAGATGCTCAGGCGTTCACGGTTGTACGCAAGGTACGTAGAATACAAGGTAGGGATCACGGGAGAGATGCACAGTAACAAAGAAGAGCTGTGACGTCACGCAGGACCCTCGCGTTGAAGTTGCCCTAAATGAGATAGAGATAGTTCGAATAAGAATCGCTGTGCACACAGAAGCAGTAGCTAATAATACACGATAGTAACAAATCTGTGGTGTACAAGAAACCATGTCTGTTTATTTTATGTGTTAAAGCGTAAAAAGCAGTAATAGTGTACACTATAAGATGTTTTTTTGTGCCATTGCAGGCTGCACAAATCATAGCAGCCACGCGAAAGAACGAAACATACACTTTCATGTTCCCTAAATCCACGGACCTAAATAACTTGTGGCAGTAAGAAGTAATCAAGCCATTATTGAAAGCTATCTTTCTCAGTTTCGAGGGTTCGGAAGAATTTATGTCCATCCTCCTCCGTCAGCTGTGACGTAAAGGGTGAAATCGTTGCTTCTCAGCCTCAATGCTTCGGAGGCGATAAGAACTTCCAGCAACGCAAGATTATGAAACATTACCTCCAAATATCGTATATGCTACTGATGAAGTCGATCAAAACTCGGATATCGTGTGCCAGTCTAAGGCCAGCTTTAAGCCCACAACATCCTATTCTTTACCAGAAGATGAGCAAGGGTTCGTTAAAGCCCTTGAAGAGCTAGTGGAACAGCTCAAGGACAGTCGTGAAACCGAGGAACGTGATGAGGTGATGAAGACTTCACTGGCTATATAGCTTTTCGGGTAAAGAAGAAGAATCATGATATAAAAAGCTATTATGGAGAGAAAACAGGTCAACTTACAAGGAGTGGAAATTAGATTTCAAAAACGTCTAGAGACAGTTTGATGCAGCCTACAGAGAGATGGTACACCACGGTAGTGCAGATGGAAAAAGAGTTCAAGTTTTACCACGGGAAAGAACTGAAAGAGGGTTCTAACATTATCACAAACCTTACGAATATTCCGAAGAAGAAATTCCCAGAAATGTATTCGTTTGCAAGTTGCTTCGTGGAAGCCGCCCTTAATTGAATGGACGATTTAAACAGAAGTAAGATAAACAAGAGACCATATTTCAGTGAATACAGTACCGATAAAGAAAGAAGAAAAGCAAATATATTCCACGGATTCTATAGATACGTGTGTTTGATAATACTATTTTAAATATCAGCATTATCCTTTGTGTATGACACATCTGTTCATTTTTTTTTTATAAAAGGCAGTTTATTATGTTGTATATGAAACTAGTGCTAAGAATGTTAATATACATACTCATTAATTTATATAGTCTATCTAATGTTAACGTGGAATTTGTCAGTTCTTGCCACTTGGAGGAGAACATTTACTGTACTGTTTGTGTTGTGGATATTTATAGTTTCCTAACATTTGTTGTTTGTGTTGTTGACAGTGTATATAGTTTCTTTATATTGTTTGTAACAATGGGAATGCTTCTTGCAGACATCAAGCTTTAACGTTCGAGACTGTAACAATTAGGGTCCCCTTGTTATTATTATGATAGGTGTTGAGAAGATGATATGGAATGCCCATTCTACTGCGATCACAGTCTTACCATTTTTACAACCTTTTATACAGATCGAAATACTTCAGAAACGCTGCATGATTCACACTGTATTTGATCTCCTATTATTACTCTAATGTAATATTTAAGTGGAATGCCTTTTCTGAGGTAATGTTAAAATATCAACGAAGTTCTCTTTAACTTGTGGCTAAAACAATATAGCTCACAGTTGTGTATTAACCCATACAGAAGACAAGGCACTGAGGGTTTTCGATGACGTCATCGACGGTCAAGCGTGGTGGTGGTGGTGGTGGTGGTGGTGGTGGTAGTGGTGGTGGTGGTGGGGGCTGCGCGTGATCCCTACTTCTTATTCTAACTACCTTGTGCTACAATATTAAACTCTTTCCCTTTACTTTGCGACGTCTTCACAGCGATGCTTGCCTTGACTATTTAACATACAGAGTAATTTGAAATCTACAATAATTAGCAATGAATTGTTGTCAGCAATCCCCAAATACGTAACAAACAAAACTCAATAGTGGACTTTATAGCCGATACATTTCTCCGAAAATGTGATTAAAAACGTTGTGTTGTACGACACATTGTAATAAGCGACGTTGTACTATAAGCAAGTTTATATAGCATTTGGAGGGAACCATTAGATTTTGCCATTATACCAATATGTCGTTAAAAACGATGTCGCACTAAACGTTTTCGACTGTATAAAGATGTACCGATACTAAACACTAGGTACGGTAACGTCAACTGGGGATACTTTGTGCTATATATTTCAAATCTTTGTTTTCGTCATAATTTGTGTACACCGAGATAAATGATAATTTTATGTTAAAATATAGCTTAGCTATTATGCTTTCCATATCAAGTAATATCTGTCATCTAAATGTTAGAAATATCCCATTATGGTGGATTTTGATAGTGGCCTAATGTTACCCCGGATTGGGTTAACTTTAGGCCACATATATAATATCACTGTTTGAACAAAGTATACCACGAATGGGTTTAATTTGTGCCATTTTTATTTATGTAAATAATTTACATGTGACTCCAGTCGTCAAATACGATTTATTACAACATCTAAGGGAAACAAGGAATAATAATAATAATAATAATAATAATAATAATAATAATAATAATAATAATAATAATAATAATAATAATAATAATAATAATAATAATAATAATAATAATAATAATAATAATAATAATAATAATAATAATAATAATAATAATAATAATAATAATAATAATAATAATAATAATAATAATAATAATAATAATAATAATAATAATAATAATAATAATAATAATAATAATAATAATAATAATAATAATAATAATAATAATAATAATAATAATAATAATAATAATAATAATAATAATAATAATAATAATAATATAGACTTGCTAGCAATGTTCAGAAATGTGCTCCTTGATACACATTTGAAGTTCTTCTAATGACAATACATAATGGAACATAACAAAGGTCTATTCTCCCCACATGAACTCCAATTCCTTCACTCTGAAAATGCCCCTTTAGTCACCATGACAGGATCATTAATTTTCATAACAATGTCCTCTACAGGATATTCCTTAATTAAATCATCCACTCCTGGCCACTTCCAGTTTTTCTTACTCTTCTGTATGCACTTCACTTCTATTTCCTGTTGTACTGCATTTACACTTAAAACCACTCCTGGAAACAATGCTCCTTCATAGTCTATTATAACATGGCACCCTACTGACAAATCCTCTGCTCGGAGATGGGATTTCCCAGCAGAGGCAGATCGTCTTTCATTTCCTTCATCACATTCTAATTGAGAAAGGCCACTACATTCTTGCACCTTATCCGCTTTCCTAATGCTGCCAGGGAAATTGGCATCCTCTTCATTATCACCTTCAGTTAGCAAATCTTCTGGTGCCACACTTTTGCCTTGGGGAACATTGACCCTCTATTTCCTCTGTGCTTTTCCATGGTCTTCTGGATATCTCATCTTCTTAATGTGGTCTATAAACACCTGAGAAACTGAGTTATTCATAGCTTGCACATCATCACATGACAATTTATCTAAAACATGTTTCTTGTCCATTGGAAAAATGTCTGTTGCTCGGAACCCTGACTTTAAGTTCTCAGTCAAATTACAAGAAATTTGTGCTATCAACCTCTTCAAAAGAGTTGGGAATTAAGATTTTGGAATGGATGATGTATGCCTACCCTCGCTTGTCATTTTCCATTCAGACAGAACCTTTCTCCATGCTTTTTTGAGTGGACCAAAAACGGCTACAGAGGTTGCAAGATTGGGTGGCAGAACCACGAAATTGATGTTATTCTCCCGGCTCAGTACCAACACTTTCAACGAAACATGGCTGGTTAAATTATCTGCTGTCAAAATTTCCTTCCCTTCCAACTTCTTCACTGCTGGAAGGAAAGTACTTTCGAACCAGTCCTCAAACATCCTGACATCAAACCAGCCAGATTTTGTAGCATTGTAGTGCACACCAGGTGGGCCACGAGCTGTCCATGTGTCAAACAGCCTTTCCGCCTTATACACCACATATAGTGGTAAACATTAGCCTGCAGCACTACCACAGAACATGACTGACACACTGCCCTTAGTCGAGTTCATGACTCTCTCGGGATATTTACATGTGCGTCTGAGTATCACACTCTTTCATCCAGGATCATCTGACAAATTGGTTTCATCAAGGTTCCATATATTAGTCGGAGGTACTTCTTCCACTTCTGCTTCCAAGTTGTCGAAATACTCACTAATGGTGACTTTTAACACTGCAGCACTGTTTCTCTTAATATTAGTGGCAAATCGTTCTTTGAGGATTTCCGACTGCCTTGAAATGAACGATTTTGCCCAGTCTTCCCCTGGAAGATTATTCTTGAATCTGCTAACAGTTCTTCCCTCTCGATCAAGGTAACATTTGACAATACGCCTCAAATCAAAGCAATCTAATGGATATCCCGACTCTGCCATGGTGATGCAGTAATCAGCAAATGCTTCTTCCTCAGCTTTAGTGGAAACAACATGCCGTAATAGGTATTATTAATCACGTAAGTAATGGTACCTACAAATATGATTGTCAATAATACACAAATATACCTTTTATAAGACAAAATAGAGCAATATTTACCAGGTTCCAAGCCATGATTCATCTTAAGCCTGTTCATTGTGGTATTTCGGTGAATTTCGAAAGCATTGGCAGCTTGCCGCTGTGTCATAGCACCCTCACGGACTGAATTGATGCATTTCTCTAATAATTCTGTTGAATAGTCTTTGTATTTTCTACTTCCAATCTTCCTTTTATGGATCCTTGCCATTTTAAACCAATATCTACAAAAAAACAGAAAAATAAATTAACGTACATACTTTCAACCAAACTAACATCACCATGCGATTACAGAGTAAATTATGATTAGGTTAACACTTACCTAAAGTTTACAGATGATTACGGCTGTTTTCCTAGGCCTTTAATAATGATAAAAAATAAACACTTCTTGGCACCTTTGTGAACACAGAATTTCTCACTCCAGAGAATGTACATTGTACATTTATGTAAGTTCCTTGCTATCGTAAAATAAACTTACGAGTACATCGAGAATTTCGAGCAACTTACAATGCTCGGGAACTACTGCCTAGGTTTGTACATTCGAAAACTTTACAAGTTGACACAGTGGCACAAAGTATACATTGAGAGCACAAAGTAACCCCAGTTGACGCTAATTCATAAATTTATGTAGGCCTAATTACCAGAAAGAATTTGATAAGAAATGAGCAGTTGAGCACTTTTCTTGCCAGTTCACATAGGAAAAGACCTTGTAATGGAATTAATGGCACTGTTAATCATTTTTATGCAGGTAAAAGTTCTCAAAATAGATCTTTAACCCCACAGGAGCTATATTTGTGGACAAAATGGATTAAAGAACATATAGCCTAAATGTCTTGTTTGTCACCGACAGCGAATAGAACAAACAAGGTCATATTGTAGATAAGATTGAAGAAAGCAGGCAGGCCCTATTCACTTTTCTGTGCATGTCTGGGTAGAAATTTTCAAAGAGGGCCGCAAGGATTATTAGATAACATATTACTTTAAATGCTGTTATTCTCACCTAAAAATGATTGTGGAAGAGAGATGTGTTCAATAGGCTAGTCAGGGACGAACGCCCCCCGCCCTTGAAGTAGGTACATTTACTTTTACATACATACATACATATCTGTTATGACCATACACGAATGACATTTATAATTAAACACGAACACCTTGCTTACACAAACACTGTATTGAAAAGTGTCTCGTGATACACTGACATAAAGCAACCTCTACAAAGAATAACACAGTTTCTATATAAATGCTGTGGTCGACATGCGCGCATTCTACTGGGATATAACAGTCTCCCACGCTTAATTTTGAAGAAGAGAATTTGGTGATCATTTAAGTAACATAGTCCTTAAGGTACTGCGGCGGACGGCGTGTCCTATCTGGTCGGCAGGTTAGGTTTGTGGGTAGAGGTCCGTTTTCTTCTGCTTCAAGTCTTCGATTTTGCATGTCTTCTTCTGCCTCGAGTCCTTGATTACTCCCAGGGATTGGCTCATTCATCCAGTCAGAGGTTGTTTATATTCAGGATGTTGTTCTTGTTGACTTGGGCCTAATTGCTGATCAGGGATTGTACCTGTCTTCTTCGGAACCTCCGTTCTAAGTATTTGGTCAATATGTCTTTTGAGGCTATAACCATCGTCTAGCTGAATCTGGTAATGTAAATGACCGAACTTTCCAATGACTACTCCATACATCCATTGCATTTTATTCCCTTCATAGAATTTCACTTGAATTCTGTCTCCCACGCTTAGATTGCGATGTCCATGAGTCTCCTCTTGATTTCCTTCCTGTTTGATTGGGCGAATAACGTCTAGTTTGATCTGTAATGGTCTGTTCAGGTACAGTTCAGCTGGTGATTTTCCACACTCTAGAGCGGTGGCACAATATTTCAGAAGGATCTCTTGCACTTTTCTGGATATAGACAAGGGCTCATTCGACATAGCTTTTAGTTGACGTTTTAGCGTCTGGATGTTTCGTTCAGCCATTCCATTAGTTGCAGGATGTCCAGGAGCTGTGAATTTTTGGAATATACCGTGTTCCCTACAGAACGATTTGAACAGCTTGTGATAGTACATATATCACACCCCCGAATTATATGTAGAAGTTATAGATATTATTGTCAGTATTCGATTTTTTAATTATTATTATTATTATTATTATTATTATTATTATTATTATTATTATCATCAGTATTTCATTTGTATATTTTGCCAGTTATATTGGTAAGCTGGAAGATATCCACATATGTAGGTATGAGTAATTTGTTTTGCACGAGTGGGAAAACATTGCTTTAATAACTCTGGTAATTTGAATGAGTCATATGGTTGCCTCAGTGTTTGTTGTGATGTGCTTGTGTCGGGAATTTCATGAGTCATGTATATATCCCAGCCTGATGAGATGAGCTTGTTGTTGTATTAGGAAAGTTTGGTGATTCATGGAATATACCCCAGAGTTTGTTATTGTCTTGGGAGGAAGAAGTAGTTCAGGGCTTGATCTTGACAAGAGGTTCACTCATGATTGGTGGGCAAGCACCAATCCAGACGTATCATCTGAGAGGAGGGGGATGTTGATGTCTATAAAGGTTGATCATACGGCGGCAATAAGGAACATTGTAAGAAACATGGTAAAGACATTGTAAGGAACATTGTATGGGTGATTGTAAAGGAACGAGAAGGAAGACAACTACTACAACTACAAGCAGTAACACTGTATGAAGGAACGACAACTGACACACTGTACGGGAAGGAAGTGGTGCTGATACACGGTACTGGAGTGACACGGCTGCAATGGACTGGACTTCAAACGTTCGTGGAGCAGAGTCTTGTTATGTTCGTGGAAAGTGGATGATTGTGAAGAGTGCTTGCGCATTAAGTATTGTAGCACTTGTAGCGGCCTAGCATTATATGTTGGTGAAAGCTATCTCAGACTTTCCATAATTTATGTTGAGGATTGACAGACGTGTGTATATATCTTTACAACAAGTGTTAAAATATGTGAACACAGTAGTACAAGGTACAGTATCTGTGTGATGTGATAACTGCCGATTATGAGAATCGGTAAGTCGAATTGATATAGAGACAGTGAAGGGTATTTATCTTCATACATGTACATTGTTCATCGGACTATCTACAAATGGTAGCTTAGTTCTCGCTTTCGTTTTCCCACGATTTTCATTATTATTGTTGTTGTTGTAAATATGGAGTCTTCCAGCAACATTTTATGTGTGTATTATATGTATAATGTTGTATGTTGATGAGGTGCTCATGCACGGAATTTGTTAAGAATATAGTTAGCTATTTTAGAATCAGTGTTATTGATGAACCTAGGTGCAGTTCCTACCTAATTAGTCGTTTTCAGGAGGTTAGGTAAGGCCTGCAGCAGATGTACCAGTACGCAGCATTATGTACACGCCCTGGGATATACAGTTTATCATGCTCTTATTTAAATTCGAGGGATCCATTCTGGTGAACTCTGGCGCCCATACTACGGATATTTCGGTTAATTATGCTTATTAATTTTATTAAGTTTTTGAGTAATTTTATTCATATATTTTTATTTATTTATTATTATTATCAGCATCAAACAGTAAGTTACAAGGTCACTTACAAATATTGTAGCGTTATCAGAGACTATCATTATTGGGAATCCATGAAATGAAAATATTTCTCTTAATAGCTCAATTGTCTTCACAGATGTCGGAGCTTCTCGAATTACTTTGATTTCTGCCCACCTGGATTTTGCATCAGCAATTAGAAGGAAGTAGAAACCTTGAAATGGACCTGCATAATCCATGTTGACGCGGCTCCAGTTGTCTTTAGGGACGTCCCAATTGTGAATCCGTGCTTTCGCTGGAGAGGATGGAATGTCAGCGCAGGCTTGACAAGATTTTACCATTTTCTCAATATCCTTATCAATATTCTTCCAGTAGCAATAACGCCTTGCTAATTGTTTCATTTTTGTAATCCGTATGTGTGTGCTATGTAATTCCTTCAGGACTGGAGTTTTGACGGAATGACGACTCTTTGACCCTTGAATAAGATTCCATCATCTAGCGTGAATTCATTGTCTATGGATTCAGATGACATGAGCTCTGCTTTGATTTTTGATAACAATTCATCGTTTTCTGTTGAAATTCGAATACTGTCAGTATTTAATTCCGTGGTTGCTATTTCAGTGATGGTTGAATAACAGAGTTTATGAACTTCGTCATTGAACACTATATCCTTTGAAATGTGCGATTGAATGATCGCTGCTCTTGACAAGCAGTCAACGTTGGTATGTTCTGAACCTTTTGTTATATACAACTTCATAGTCAAATCCCGAAAGAATTGAAGCATATCGTAATAATCTAGCAGAAGTCATAGCTGGTAACCTTGAATTCTGATGGAAGATTCTGGTAAGTGGACTATTGTCTGTTATCAACTTAAACTTGCGTCCAAATAGATACATATAAAAATAGTTGACAGCGAACATAACTGCTAGAGCTTCACGATCCAGCTGGCTGTAGTTACGTTCAGCTGAAGACAAGGACCTTGAAGCAAATGCGATATCCTTTTCAACATCATCAACAATGTGTGACAGGACTCCAGCAATACCTGTTGGACTGGCATCACAAGCTAGAACCAGTGGTAGATCTGCATTATAAGGTATCGGCACTCGATCACTTGCGATCTCGTCCTTTAGTTTGGCAAATGCTGATTCACAAGAACTAGTCCAATAAAACTTCTTATTCTTGCGGAGAAGCTGCCTCAAGGGGTAGGTCATAGCTGAAGTATTTGGAATGAATCTTGAATAATATGTTATCATTCCAAGAAATCTTCGAACATCGTCCGTATTGACCGGACGAGGCATTTCAAGTATTGCTTTAACTTTGGCTGGTGACTTCATGTTTCTATTATATTCAATAACATGGCCCAGATATTCGATGCTGGTTTCAAAGAAAGCACACTTCCTTTGATTTAGATGTAAGTCGAATTCTTTGAGCCTTTGAAGGCAGGCAAATAGGTTTTGTTGACATTCTGTTTTTGTAAAACCATGAATAATAATGTCATCAAAATATGAATGATTTTTGATAGTCCAGATAAAACTTGATCTATGATTCTATTAAATTCGGACGGAGTTGTTGTTATACCAAAGGAAAGTCGATGCATGCGATATGTACCTCGATGTGTTGATATGGTTTGGATCTTGCTGCTCTCATCACCATCCTGGAGATGAAGATATCCTTTATATATGTCCAGGCGGCAAAAGTATCTCGAGTTCTTCAAGCTATTTAGGATGTCATCCACTTCCCGAATTGGGTAGTTTGCTGCTACTAATTTGTCATTGACGCCTATCTTGTAATCAACGCAAAGTCGAACTCCGCCATCGGACTTTGGAATCACTACTAGTGGCGAACCCCAGTCACTGTAATTGATTTTTGAGATTATCCCACCTGCTTCTAAATCGTCTAATTCTTTTTCTACTTTCTCCCGTAAGGCATATGGAACATCACGTTCTTTATGAAAGACTGGCTTGGCATCCTTTCGGAGCTGAAGAGACACTTTCAAATTTGGCACACACCCTATCTTTTCTTCGAAAATTTCTGGAAATCTCTTGATTATCTCAGTAAAACTACCGACTGACTGTATATCGATGTGACTAGTATTTGATTCCGCTTCACGGTCAATTTCTTGAAGATTAATACCAAGGTGACGGATCCAGACACGCCCCAGAATCGGTTCGAAGTCGTCCGGTTCTACATATAACTTTTCAGATGAAGTTCTATTCTGATAAGAAACAATAACATTAACCTTGCCATCAGGTAAAAACACATTCTTAGTATAAGAACGAAATGCAACATCTGCTTTCTGGAGTTGTACACGGAGGTCAAGCGCTTTGAAACTAGAACGTGATAGCAAGGTAAAACCGGCTCCCGAATCTACTTCAAATCTCGGGGGTATTCCTTCTGAAAGAACTGTAGCATAAAATTTCTTCGCATGTGGATATTCGTGATATTGAAAGATGTCTATTATATGGCTAACACCGAATGTTTGAGTAATATCTTCTTCCTGAAGAAAATGAGAGTCGATTTTCGAATTCCTTCTCGTTACTAACAAAGTACTTATACACACTTTCTTAATGTGGCCGAATTTCCCACATAAACTGCACTTCAGATTGTTAAAATCAGTCCTACAGTCCTTCGCTAGATGATTGTCTCTACCACAACATAAACACATATTTTGAATTCCCAATTCCTTGTAGTCAATTTTTGATCTGGCCTTGCTTACAGGTGTTGCTTGGCTTTGATCATCGTGAGATACGTCCTGTCTTGATTTGTGAGTGATTTTTTGAACAGAATCATTATAAGTACCTTTGTACACAGCTGATGGTGATAGTTCCTTGCTGTCTAACATGTTTCAAGAGCGATAGCTTTTGTTACAATTTCATTAAATTCTTGAACATTTGCCTGGAGTAATTGTTCACGAATTGAACTGTCTTAAATTCCCCTAATGAACTGTGCTCTTAGAAATACATCTGCAATGCTTACCTTACATTCACATGTAGAATTGAAGTCGCAGTTAATTGTAGCACGCCTTAATGTAGCAACATAGTCAGCAATAGGTTGATTTTCAAGCTGGTAAGTGGATAAAAATCTATGTTGGACTACCAGAAAATTCTTCTTAGGACAAAGATGTTTTTCTAGGGTTTCAATTAAATTGTCATAATCGAAATCACTAGGTGTTTTTGGTGCCACTAATGCAGATAATATGTTATAAATCGTAGATCAAATTGAATTAAGTAGCATCTGAGCGGCGTATTTCTTGTTGGTGAAGACATTTTTCAATTGTAGATAGTTTTCGAAACGTTGCCGGTAATTTCGAAAGTTCTTTGCTTGTGGGTTGAAACATTCGAAGGGTGGAATTAGAAATGTATTGGAATTAATAATAGGTTGAGTAGATTGAACTGGTGCTTGAGTTCTCAGTTGATCTAAGAGTGCCTGTTGATTGGCATGCATTGCTGCCAAAAATTGCTTAAACTGGTCTGCATCCATGGAGAAATGTTTGAGTTATGTTTCCCACAAAAATAATTTAAGGTTAGGAATATGACATTTACGTAGTTGAGGTTATATACGTAACACGACAGTCGTATTCCTGTTCAGTAACTAATCGCAGAACATATTTGTATTCAGACACAATATTATCATCTTCCTCTGACATTTTGAAAGTTTTTCCTCGTCGCCAATTTTTATGACCATACAAATGACATTTGTAATTAAACACGAACACCTTGCTTACACAAACACTGTATTGAAAAGTGTAATAATAATAATAATAATAATGTTAATTGCTTTACGTCCCCCTAACTACTTTTTAAGGTCTTTGTAGACGCCGAGGTGCCGGAATTTAGTCCCGCAGGAGTTCTTTTACGTGCCAGTAAATCTACCGACACGGGGCTGTCGTATTTGAGCACATTCAAATACCACCGGACTGAGCCAGGATCGAACCTGCCAAGTTGGGGTTAGAAGGCCAGCGCCTTAACCGTCTGAGCCACTCAGCCCGGCATATTGAAAAGTGTCTCGTGATACACTGACATAAAGCAACCTCTACAAAGAATAACACAGTTTCTATATAAATGCTGTGGTCGACATGCGCGCATTCTACTGGGATATAACAATATCCCACGTCGTTCCATCTTAAGCGATGGGTCGGCGAACGAGACTTCTCCACCACCTGCAGTCTCTCCTTCTTCGATGCTTTCCAAAGTATGTCCTCGCTGATGAATGTCAATCGTCACCATGTCCTTGTACCTGAGCCTTGGTCACCCTCTTGGTGTTTTGTCTTCAAGTTTTAGCTCATACATTTGTTTCGGTAATCTGTTATCTCCCATGCGTCGCATATGTCCATACTATCTCAGTCGCTGCGCTGTTATTCTGTCCTGCAGTCTTACAACTTGAGCCTGCTTGCGGATTTTCTCATTACGGACTCTGTCCCTCCGTGTTTTACCGATCATTACATTTACTTTTATAACCCAAAACACTGTTTCAGACGCTTATGCGGTACTATAAGGGTGATTGGTGACGTCATTGACACCTAGTTGACACCAAACTTTGCAGATGAAAACATTATTAAGTAGAGGTGTGACGGTCCAGAAATAATGTGTCACTGCTCCAACTGCTCCAGTGACACGACTGGAGCAGTGACACGTTGCCGGTCCAGTGACAAACCGGTCCAACCACAGATCAAGACCGACTACAATATATCAGACCGTAATATCAAAACCAAGATGGTGGACGTCGTGGGCGCAGTAGCTGCTGACTGATGAAGGTTAGGGTAGCACGCAATAACTTCATTTCGACGATAAACCAACTCACAGTTTTCGGAGATGTCGGAATTTAGTCCCAAAGGAGTTTTTTACCTGCCAGTAAATTTACCGACACGAGGCTGACGTATTTGAGCACCTTCAAATACTACCGGACTGAGCCGGGATCAAACCCGCCAAGTTGGGGTCAGAAGGCCAGAGCTTCAACCGCCTGAGCCACTCAGCCCAGCGTCACATTAAATTACTTGTGTTGATACCACTGAAAGAGCTACACAATATCTGATTCAATCCGCCAGAAATTAAGAAAAGATCACGTACATATTTTGCAAACGGTGGTAGGTAATTTAACATGATAAATGTAACATCATAAGGAAAATCACTGTTGCACCTATGAAAACGCTTCGCGAACAAGTACTCATCACATATAATCAACTAGAATAGATGGACAGCCCCACAGCAAAAGAGAACAACAAACTGATTATTTCGAAATTTCACTTAGTCAAATAACGTTTTCTCTTATATTATACTTCGCTGGATAGATGGAAATACATTATAAAACTGTTAAAATTATATTTATAACATCATTTTGAATGTTTAAAAATAATTTAAGGTGCGAAATTCCTCAATTTATTCACTCTCATAAGAACTATGAAACATAACGTGTTGTCTTAGTTTCGAAGTGGTGGACAATTTCTAATGTTCAGCACTCGATGAAAATGAAGTACACCCGAAATGATTATGCCAGCCCAATGAACAGCCCCGGTGATGTTAAGCCTTCCTTGCTGGAAACTCTTAAATCATATGTTGACATATGATATAGTAGCACTTCCAACCATGGTTGTAAACTTAGCAATTAAGCGTTCAGACACTAAATATATACGGTAATAGGATTTTCCCCATTGAAGAACATGAGTAAAACAACTCTATTGACTCTAAACAATGATGTCTTTAACCTACATGGACGAGCTTCAATTTGGTGTAGACTGCTTGATAACAGATATCCACAGCATGAATCGAAAGGTATTGGTACCAAAAAACCACTGAGTTACAAACAAAGCTAATCCCTGCAAATCCCCCTGTGCGTGGGGGCGGTAGAATAACACCCACGGTATCCCCTGCCTGTCGTAAGAGGCGACTAAAAGGGGCCCCAGGGGCTCTGAACTTTGGAGCGACCACGGGACCCTCAGCTGAGTCCTGGCATTGCTTCCACTTACTTGTGCCAGGCTCCTCACTTTCATCTATCATATCCGGCCTCTCTTGGTCAACACTTGTTCTTTTTAGACCCCGATGGTATTACGTATGGATGCCTAGGGAGTCTTTCATTTTCATGCCCTTCGGGACACTGTCTTCCTTCAGCCGATACCTTCCTTTTTCGAAGTGTCGGGCCCCTTTCATTCATTCTCTGTGATTAGTGTTATATAGAGGATGGTTGCCTAGTTGTATTTCCTCTTAAAAAATAATCACCACCATCCCTGCAAGTCACTATTTCTTCTGTGTAACAGTGTTCAGATTGCTCCATCTGTCACACTATAAGTTTTGTCATACACCAAGATCTAGCCAAATATTCTCGCAGGCAAGCACAGATTCTTTCAAAATACAATTGCATCTAAATCACACGACACTTTGAAGCACATAGACACTGAAGGAACATCACCATATCAATTATCACTATCTAAATTAATTGTTTTTTCGAGAAATACGAATAGGTCAACCATTTAGAATTATAAAAAATAGCCTTCCCTAATCTCAGACATACTCTCAGATGACATATGCACACTACTGTTTTGTAGAAATATTCACGATGTATATTCCTAATCCACTTCTCTCTATGTTTTATTCCTTAGAGAACTTAAGAATAGATGTATGAGAGGCATTGCCATAGTTCGATTTAAACCCAGTTCAAACACGATCAAGACTAACATATTCTCACATGACTACGTATAATTCCAGATCCTAGTGACCAGTGACCCATATAAATACTCTCACACACTTATATTCTACATAGAAACTAATACTTATCGTCAACTTACATGAAATTACTCCGACTGAATGAGAAAACTAAAACGAATAGGCTCACCGTTATCGGTTGGAAAGAGATCTTCCCTAACCACAAATTTTGGTTACACACATAGCCTACGATAGTTTGGTATTTGACTTCCAAATTTTCCCGGTGAATATTCCGTATCCATTTCCCCTGTAGAGATCTATCTTCAGGGAATTTAAAAGCTTCAGCAACGGTATAATTAGATCTACAACCACGAACGCAGCAGGAACGACCCATTTTGTGCTATGTTACAGCACGACAATATAAACATTATTATACATAAAAAATACCATCATATAAATTTCTAACAAAACACCATACTGATAAACCGTTATAGATTACTATTTTACCAAACATATACTTTATACTTTAATAACTCGATCAAAATAACACTCTTTAACAGAATGTAAACACAGATATGAACCAACCACATGTCTCAAACGCTCGCCTACGAAGTCGCCATTTTCCTCCTAATCGATAGTAACATTAAGGTCTGATATATTGTTGTCGGTCTTGCACAGATGGAGCTGAGGAGCATGGCTCCGCGGTGACACGCTGCCGGTCCAGTGACAAACCGGTCCAGCCACAGATGGAGCTGAGGAGCATGGCTCCGCGGTGACACGCTGCCGGTCCAGTGACAAACCGGTCCAACCACAGATGGAGCATGGCTGCGCGGTGACACGCTGCCGGTCCAGTAACAACCGGTACACGCACAAATGGAGCTGAGGAACATAGCATAGTAGGCTTACGTAGTCAGCGGATGCACGATTTGCTCTGTTCGATTATGTCATGATCACGCTTGTCTTATCTGATTCGATAATGGCACACTGGTGGTAGGTTGAAAGTATCGAAACTATTTTTTATCTTCAATTAATAAATATACACATAATAATGTTATTTGTTTTACGTCCCAATAAGTACATTACGGTTTTCGGAGACGCCGAGGTGCCGGCATTTTGTTCTGCAGGAGTTCTTTAACTTGCCAGTAAATCTACTAACAATAATGTTATTTGCTTTACGTCCCACTAACTACTGTTACGATTTTCGGAGACACCGAGATGTCGAAATTTAGACCCGCACGAGTTCCTTTACGTGCCTCTAAATCTACCGATACGAGGCTGACGTATTTGAGCACCTCAAATACCACCGGACTGAGCCAGGATCGAACCTGCCAAGTTGGGGTCAGAAGGCCGGCGCTGTACCGACCAAGCTACTTCGTCCGGCACAATTTTATTTCAAGAAGTAAATTACAAGTAGACTTTTTGGGAAAAGTAATGATTACAGGTAATTTTTTTAAATGTAATCGTTAAAAGTAATCCGATTACTTTTACCCAGTTACTTCCCAACTAGGAAAATCATAATATTTTGTGTGCAATTCTTCCCTAAGATTCTGACATGTGAATGACCTATAATGTTGTTTAGAAATCGCCGATGATCATTTTGAAATACCTGACGTTTTAAACTAGTATACTGTACCGTTTTCATCGTCCAGAGATCGGAATAAAGGTCGTCGTACGAAATTATAAGTTTGCCATGCACGGTAATGATCGCGAAGATTACGTAATTGGGCCATACGTCAGAAAAGAATGCATATATTAAGTAAAATAGGCCGTGATTTCGAAGTGTATACATTTTACGAACGTATATATTCAAGAAGGCCATGCACGAGACGGCAAATATATTTATTTGATGAATTAAAGATGCCTAGATCACTGACTGAGACGGAAAGTTATAAAGGATCCATGCGGCCGTAAAAAAATAATAGAAGGTGTTCAAGATTGTTAAAACAAGAAGAAGTAGCTGAACAATAAAAAAAAGTCCGTTACGAAAAACGACGTAAATTTATCCTCGAGAAGTAAAGCCAATCTTTGAGTAAATAAGAAGGGAGATATTGCAGTAATTTCCGGCTGGAGAACCTTCGAAGCGAAGGAATATTTGGAAATCAAATATATACGAAGGAATATCGTGAAGAGCGAGTTAGAAAATACCCAAACAGTAGTCGGAGTATAGGCTCAAGACCGTACGAGGAATCAAGTTGAATATAACGCAGTATAGGTTGATTAGCCGAACAAAAGAAATTTTTAGAGAGCTAACTTGATATATTCTAACTGTTAAATTGCTACAAAGAATTAACCGTGAATTACTGTCCTAAAAACCTGATCTTAGATACAAACTTTATATACATTCCTGAGAGTATGGATGTGAAATTAACTCCCGATTTGGAAATGTTTCTTTCTTTTATGACTGACTGCAACAACATGATGAGAGGTTAAATCGGAGATAGAGCCGGCTGTCTGACGGAAACCGCCCAGCTGTTTCTACTATCCCGAGTCCCAGAACTACGACCTGATGGTGACATAACGAAGGATGGAGTCGTTCTACGCAATCCTAAGATGACAACATCGAAGCCAGAGCCAGTCATCTAACGTCAGTGATCGCAAGATAAGTTCCAAAGAGTTACTTTATTTTCTTGAAATTAATATGCAGTAAATATAGTAGTTATAATTATAGTGAACATTGGTATGTTGTTTTTACGTAGTTCTTCGTGATAAAATCACAGTCGTTACCATCTTCGCAATGAGATTGTCCTTGTTGACTTATTATTATTAATGTGGGAATAGGTATTTCTTTAGGAGTTACAATCAATGCCATAAGATAGGAATGCTTATAACTGAGCAAGGAGAGATTCAGAATGTAATTTTTAACCATTATGGGACAAAAACATCGTATTTAAAATGACGTAACCCTAATTTTATATTCTTGAAGAAGATAGTTGATTTCTAATAACCTATATGTGTTTGCTGATACGACGCAATGAAATGTGAGTACATATTAACTTATTTGATTTATATATGCATTTCATTTTTAGGCTAATGTGTTTATGCGCATAATATATGAATTCTAACCCAAAAGAGTACCGTTATAGTACAGTAATGTGGTGTTAAGTTGATTTGCCGTCATGTTGATGATGATAAATGTTTACGTAGAGAAATTATGATTTGAGTGGCATGTTAATGTGGAATTATGAATAATTATTCGCTATGACATATTATGGATAATTGTGGCGGTAAATACGGCGTATTATGGTCCGATGATGATGTTTGCCATACGCGGCAATATATATATATATATATGGTATGCGAGATATATTGGGTTAGTGGTACACGAGTACAATTAAATACATCGCGGATTTCATACATGGGTTACCATAAACTGTCTTCAAAGGAAATATCCAAGTAGGGAATAAATAAAAGAAGGGAAACTTGTTGTCTTCATAGATAGGATATATCAACGTTGTACTGAATATTATTGGAAGCATGTTGTCAAGAATGAATTTAATTCATAGAACAATCCCATAATTTAAAATCTCTACCACAATTACATAAAATAGGATACCAAATACATTCCTACGGAATTATAGATACCTGATTAAATATTGCTAAACCATAAAACATGTTAGGTACAATTTCTATTTGAACTACGATTATAATTATTCTTTGTACGATACCTACATTTAGTTTTAAGGAGTTATTTGAATATTTTAACTAAATGACATGGTCGAGGTGACCAATATTTCTCATTTAAAGAACAATATATATTTGAAATAGCCATTTTTGGGCCGATATATTTGGAACTTACTTGTGATTGCTAACGTTATAATATCAAAATAAGTGAATCATTGTGACAAAATGTTGATGTGATAATGATGAAAATAAGCATTTTTTTATAAAAGAAAGAAACAAGAACTGATGGACTCAAACTATACAATTTTATTATGAAGTTTAATTAGGATTAGGGACTTAGATTTATTTTCAACCTAAAAATATGATACTACGTTTTTTTTCAATAGAAAGAAAATGTACTTTCAACTTTATAATCAAGAAAACTTATCCTTATTTTTGTGATGCGCTTAACTAATGGAGAAGAATAGTTGAATCAGATTGAAGTTAACTTAAATTTTATTTTCTTTGTTAGAGAAGAAGATATTTGATGATGATAATTATTAGTAGATTTTCTTTTATGATTCCGGAATCAAGAAACAAATTATAGATTACCCAATTTAGATGTTATTATTTTAGGAGATAGGCTAATATTATTAGGATTTAAGTAATTTTGAATTAATCCATTTAAAAAAATATTTTATTTATTTTCTTCACTTATATTCGGATGATTGGACTTGAAAAACCTAATATTGATTCAGGATAATGAATGGTATCGATAATAATTTATTGAAGAGGAAATGAGGTGTCTCAGTTGATCTCACGTAAAATATTATGGTTCGTAGATGCAATTTAATTATCCCTGAGAAGTGTCGCATGGCAATGTAAGGATTACCATATCAAATACTCTGATGGGAAAATTGAAGGTTACGACATCGCTAAAATTCTATGATGCGATAACTGTTTATACGATGAGGATTTAAACCGAACTTAGCCAACGACACTTAGCATCAATTTTATTATGCATTCATCCGTTTAATGGTCTGTAAGAGTGATGGGTGATTGAGGGGAAAATAGCCGGAGCAATTGTTAGGTCACCCAATGGGACGCACATATTAGAAATGGTTGCCCAATATGGTGCATGACAGAAACCCCCCCCCTCAGGATGGTGCAATACAGTGTTGTGAATTTAAAATGTTCATTGATCATATTCGCCAGATTAAATAATTAGTTATAGTATTAAAAGTGACGTTTAACTATATTTTAACTATATTAAGAAGTCATTAATAATAATCACAAATGGTGAAGTATGGTGGATTTCTTTCGTTCACATGAAATATTGAACACCATGCCGGTATGTGTCCGTCCTGTTCTTGTCACAACCTCCCTAACGGTACGGGACGACGACGGCTGTGTCACTGGACCGTTTGCGAATAGCAGTAACAACACTTCCCGGTACAGCAAACAGCGAGTCGCAGCGCAAGACTGTCAGGCCCCATTCACAATGCAAACGTAACCGTAAACTTAACGACGTATCGTAACCGTAAAATTAACGTAAAATTTGTGGTATTCACAATGGAGGAACGTAACATTAACGTAAAGAGTATACACAGCAGCCAATCAAAACACTGCCATGTTATTTAGCACGGAAATCGGGTTTTGGACTATCTCGCAGTTTTATATTTCAATACCTCGATGGAATCAAACAACGTGGTAGCGGAATTAATATTACTTCAAACATCTATTGCTTTGCTCCTGGGAAAAGGCTAAAAGGCGATCTAAACAACGGTGCAGAAAATGGGTCCATCCCTTGAATCAAAGAAGGTTACCTCAATGCGATTTCGGTAATCTAATGTAAGAAATGACCTTCATCAGTTCGTTTTGGACATGTGGATGGAACCTGAACTGTTTGCCTTTCTTACGATTTACTTCCCCTTTTCTAATAAACAGGATTGTAAGGTCTCCTTTACCGACATCTATGCCCCTATCTATCACACCCCGATGAGATGTTTGGATCTGTTTGTTTAGATGATATCGTTTTCGTAAACTAGTAGTCCGTATAATGTTAAGAAATATACAAGGAGACTGTTTTATTTATGACAGGGATTGTCTCTCGTCCGTTTGCCAGCGCTGCGAGCTTGTCTCCCGCCATTTATTGTCAGATTTCATTACTACAGGATATTAATTTCCACCTATTATTTTTCGGTACAGCGTATTTGTAATTCTTTTTCCTTCTAACATACATAGCCTATACACAAAGATTATTTTGAAAGAGAATTACAAGAGTTTCGTCCAAAGAAGTCATTATATCGTGCACAACACACAATGTTTACCTCTGCTCTGATTGGCTGGTTCTTAAAGTTAACGTAAAATTAACCGCAAGAGCTTGGAGTTTGCAATCCCTTAATTTTACGGACTCGCAGTTAAGTTTACGTCGGCGCATTGTGAATGGATCCATTAGATAAGATGGCCGCTAACTTCTAAGTTAACGTTAATTTTAAGTTTACGTTACGTCACGTTTGCATTGTGAATGGGGCTTCACAGTTTGGTCACAGTAGCAGACAGCACTGGACCGGTAGCAGCAAACTGCGAGTCGCAGCGCAAGACTGTCACAGTAGCAGTGAACCGGTAGCAGCAAACTGCACGACGCCTCGCAACACTGTCACAGTAGCAGTCGACCGGTAGAGAAGAGTATCCTGGAGCAGGTTGTCACTGCTCCATTCGGAGAATAGGTGACGCGTACCGGTACGCCAGTACCGACACACCTCTATTATTAAGCGGTCAGCGAAGAGCGAAGTTTAAGTGTCATGGCGTCGGACGGTACGGTAGCCTTACACTTTCTCAATTCCTCCTTTAGTCTCGAGGCTTACGGCGATAAATAAAGGTCATTTATTAGCTTTAACGTATTTTTGCACATCCAGGCCAATCTCTGTCATAGGAACAGTGGCCCTTTCGGGGCCACACTCCCTTGTCTTGTCTTGCGGATATTTATTTGGGATTCAACAAATTCTTTCCCAGTCACGAGACCATTAATATATTACACTTATATCACAAAAGCACACGATTACATCACTAATGCCCGATTTTAGCATGATCACACGTAGATAGATGCACTTAAAGAAGCAAAATTATATCTGGTATGAGTAGATTCATGGAAGTATTACATTCGGTACTGAGCAGAGACACAAATAACTTAGTAAGCTGGAATAGGAGTAACGTGTTACACTGTACAAGATCGGAAAGTAATTAAAAACCTTGATACAGTATCTACTCACCAGGGACATGTAGAAGTGCCACCTCACAAACATGTCGGAACAAAACAACTGAAAAACTAGATCATAATTACAATTTGATGTGAGTGTTATCAAGGTATTCGTTTAAAATAGTAATGATAGTAGGCGAAGGTTGGTGCAACAAAACTGAAAGTCGTGTAGGGAAAGATACTTGAACTTTAAATAATTTCTGCATTAAAATGGCCTGGTGATGTGCATATTGGGGGCAATGAAAAAACATGTGGTCACTATCGCCCTCAGATTCTCCGCAGGAACAAGTTGGGTCGTTCGTAATGTGAAATCGAGTTAAATATACTGGGGTTAAGGCATGATTAAAACGTAGTCGGATGATATTAGTAATGTGACGTCGTGTATACGTACCATTTGCAAACCACGGCAGTGTGGGAATACTCGGTTGAATTTGATAGTAATGTTGGCCTTTCGTACGAGCAGATAATCGCCATTGTGTGCACCATGTGTGTTGAGCTGCAGTTTTGATATGTGGAAAAAAGTCGGGAATCGGAATTTTGATTTGTAATATATTCGCGGTATCTGCACTGGCGTCTTTCGCTGCTATATCGGCCATATCGTTGCCTACGTGCCGATTGTGCCCTTTAATCCATATTAGCGTTATAACAAAACCGGATGTTTCAAGCCGAAATAGAAGAGACTTAATTTCGTAGACATATGTATTTGTATGAGGGGCGAGTGATTGCAGAGCTTGTAAAACACTTTGAGAATCGCTGAATATATTTATTTTTTTGGATTGCAACTGTTGAACATATACGAGGGCTTGATATATGGCATATAATTCTGCTGTAAAGATAGTTAAATTATTAGGTAACGGATATTTAAAGCTAATGAGTAGTTGTGGATCGTAAAATGCTGCTCCGACTCCAGTATTTGATTTTGACCCATCGGTAAATAGGTGGTAATCTGGTGAGGTTATGGGACTTTTAAATTTCTTATGAGCGTATAATGTGGGATAAGGTGCAGACATTGATTGGTTTGATGCATCAGAAGGGGCAATGATAATAGAAGGACGGAATGTTTGAATGTCATAGTGGTATGAACACGTATTAACGCGTGGTGTACGAAGTATAGTCTCAGTAAGATGGTGGATTTCAGCATAAGCCATATATATGGCGGGATACCAATGATTGGGAGGAGGACGCTGTTGATAATATTCATATAATAATTGTAATTTAGGGACAATAAGGGAGTTCGTTCTACTAATATGTTTAAGTAGGAATTTTTTGGAAAGTTTTATCCTGCGAATATACAATGGTTCTTCCGTAGTTTCTACTAATAAAGCGTTAGTTGGTGTTGTGCGGAGGGCACCCACACTGATACGTAGTGCTGAAAATTGGAGACGATCCAAAGCTAATAAACTATGTTTAGAGGTTAAATCAATAATGTGGGCGCTATAATCAAGTATGGACCGAATGGTTGCATGATATAGCTGTAGTGCTGACAAGGGGTCAGCACCCCATGCACGTTTCGTTACCGTTCGTAGGATGGTGATATAACGATCTGATTTCCTAATAAGATGTCGTATATGAGTTTGCCATGTGAGTTTTTGATGGATATATATTCCTAAATATAAGTGTTGTGAAACCAAGGGAATGCTATAGGTGTCAAAGTTAATAGGGCTTTTATCAAAGGTTCGTTTATGTGTAAAGATCATCTCTGCACATTTAGGTATAGAAAGAGAAAGTCCATGGGCCGTTAGCCACTGAAAGACTAAACTTAAAACCCGAGATATTGTGGCTCTACAAAGGTCAATGTGGGAGTCAGCACAATAAATAACATAATCATCCGCGTAAGCTAGAATACGAGCGTGTGGTAGCACAAGAGATTCAAGCTCTTTCATGTAATGGGCAAACAAAATTCCACTGAGTATCGAACCCTGTGGTAAACCTTGTGATGTATAACGGCTATCAATTGTGTGTTGGGGAGATTTAATAGTTAATCGGCGGTTAGTAAATAGTTGATTTAAAATAGAAAGGAATTGGATGGGGAATCCAGCACTAAATAATTTCTCCCAGAGGATATGCAATAACACAGCATCATAGGCACCTTTAATATCCAAAAAAACTGCCACGATAGATTGTTTCCGCCATTTTGCTAATAAGATGTCGAGTAAGAAAATAATAATAGGGTCTTATGTACTATTACCCCGTCGAAAGGCGAACTGATACTTGGGTAATAGCGAGTGATATTCCAATACCCACGCCATTCGTTTCATAAGGATTTTACACAAGACTTTGCGTATACACGATCCCAGAACTATGCCTCGGAAATGTTCAGGTTCGGTAGGTCGTTTTGTTGGTTTCAGAATGGGTGTGATGAAAAACTCGTTCCATGATGCAGGTACATGTAATGTCTCGAAAATACTATTATAATATTTGAGTAAATAAATTTGGATGAGTTGAAGTAGTAAGTAAATTGGAACCTTTGATTGTATCCGCCATACATCCCCATTCAGTGTGGTGGCAATTAAAATCATCGAGAAGAAAAAGATGTGGAAATCAGTGGCGTATCCTGGAATCTCCACTGAGGCATGCAACTAGTAACCATGCAGTTAACACAATGTATGAAGTCAATTTCAATTCTACTCACCCTAATTACATGTAAGTGGTAAGTAATTGCATCAGGTCCTGGTGATGAGCTATTGACGGTACATAATACAGAGTGTAATTCATTATATGTAATTGGATTCAAAAGGGAAATAAAAGAACAAGAATTATTCTGTGAGGTGGGTAGAAAGAATGGATTTGCGGTAACAGGGGCAAGGGTGTATAAAAAATCTTCTAGAACTTGTCGCGGATAAGCAGAAGAAGTTTGGTATTGGAAAGTTCTCGTGATCATGCGGATCGCGTTCCAAAATTTCGTTGCTGGAAGTTGTGGAGTTAATTGAGAAATAAAAGATTGCCAAGCTTTTCGTTTTTTTGCATTAAAGACGAGCTTTGTTTTCGCAATATGATTTCGCAATTGAAAGTAATGCTGCTGCGTCATTGATTGGCGATAATGTTTGAATAATTGTTTGCGCTTATGAATAAGATCGTGACATTCTTTGTCCCACCATTTTAGTTCATATTCCTGTGGATGGGTCGTCACTTTTAATGGTCAACACGGATGAAACATGTTTAATATTGGGTTAAATAAGGGAGTAAGAGGGTAAAGGAAATAGGGGACTTGTGTTTCTGCTGCAAGATATAATTGAGGTATGATTGATAGTTAGAAACATTGAAATTTTTATAAGATCGGACGTTACTTATACAGGAGGGTGTCTGAAACTGGGAATGTGGTGGGTGAATACCATATGTGATGAGAATTGGGAAGTGGTCACTAGTGTGAGTATCAGATAATGTATGCCAGGTGGTGACAGGGGCCATAGTTGTGCGGCAGAAAGTAAGGTCTACTGCGCTGGGTGGAGAACCAGGCGGAGTTAAACGGGTCGGGGAGCCGTCATTTAAAAGAAACAAATTCTGATGAGTTGAAGTAGTAAGTAAATTGGAACCTTTGATTGTATCCGCCATACATCCCCATTCAGCGTGGTGGCAATTAAAATCATCGAGAAAAAAAGATGTGGAAATCAGTGGCGTATCCTGGAATCTCCACTGAGGCATGCAACTAGTAACCATGCAGTTAACACAATGTATTAAGTCAATTTCAATTCTACTCACCCTAATTACATGTAAGTGAACTCGAGCCAAACAGTTTTACTGTAAGTTCCTGGATTGAACGTGCGTACACAATTCTTGTTTTCTATTTTTAAATTTACGAGAGTCCGCCTCTGTGGTGTAGTGGTTAGTGTGATTAGCTGCCACCCCCGGAGGTCCGGGTTCGATTCCCGGCTCTGCCACGAAATTTGAAAAGTGGTACGAGGGCTGGAACGGGGTTCACTCAGCCTCGGGAGGTCAACTGAGTAGAGGTGGGTTCGATTCCCACCTCAGCCATTCTGGAAGTGGTTTTCCGTGGTTTCCCACTTCTCCAGGCAAATGCCGGGATGGTACCTAACTTCAGGCCACGGCCGCTTCCTTCCCTCTTCCTTGTCTATCCCTTCCAATATTCCCATCCCCCGCAAGGCCCCTGTTCAGCATAGCAGGTGAGGCCGCCTGGGCGAGGTACTGGTCATCCTCCCCAGTTCTCCAGGCAAATGCCGGGATGGTACCTAACTTCAGGCCACGGCCGCTTCCTTCCCTCTTCCTTGTCTATCCCTTCCAATATTCCCATCCCCCGCAAGGCCCCTGTTCAGCATAGCAGGCGAGGCCGCCTGGGCGAGGTACTGGTCATCCTCCCCAGTTTTGTCCCCGACGCAGAGTCTGAAGCTCCAGGACACTGCCCTTGAGGCGATACAGGTGCGATCCCTCGCTGAGTCCGAAAAGCCGAGGGAAAAGCCAACCCTGGAGGGTAAGCAGATTAAGAAGGAGAAGAAGAAGAATTTTTTTGCTACGGGCTTTACGTCGCACCGACACAGATAGGTCTTATGGCGACGATGGGATTGGAAAGGCCTAGGAGTTGGAAGGAAGCGGCCGTGGCCTTAATTAAGGTACAGCCCCAGCATTTGCCTGGTGTGAAAATGGGAAACCACCGAAAACCATCTTCAGGGCTGCCGATAGTGGGATTCGAACCTACTATCTCCCGGATGCAAGCTCACAGCCGCGCGCCTCTACACGCACGGCCAACTCGCCCGGTAAAGAAGAAATATACGAGGGAAGGTAGAGGTCTCCCGGCTTGAACTAATTGAATCTTTTCATCAAACGAACGGCCAGTAAACTGATTTACAATTATATCCGTTTTAGACTCATCCATCGTTAATACCACAATAAGCACAAAATATAATAAAAGACCGAAAACGACGAATAGCACAGGAACATCACACACAGAATGAACTCACTAATCAGCAAAACACACAATGAATTAACTCACTAGTTAGCCACAACTGAAGCACTGGAGGAAAGTCACCTCAGTGGCATTGGTCAGTTTCGTCACGTTGGGTTCTCGCTGGGGGATAATCTGTGGGTCCCGTTCGCTGTAAACATGTCGACTTTCTCCAAGTTGCTAACAGATGGCAGAGGGTAGCACGGGTATGGGGTGACAAATTCTGACCAAGTTCCAATTGCAGCGACATCGTTCAGAGGGTTTCAGAACTACGTCTGCCACCGAATGCAATTTTAAGATTGAATGCCTTGCATCATTAACTCCGCTATGCTGTCTCTTTCTTCCTAGAGAGGAGTAGACGGCGAGACTACACCAGCACCACACGTAGTCAAGCAACGGAACTAGTACAGTTGCGCGGACATTTTGAACTTCTGAGAGATGAAATCATTAATATTATTGACTTAAAACAACCTAAAATCGTTCATCAGACAGTTCTTTGTGTTATCATAACGCATGCAGTGAATGCCTTGCATTCAAGGAGAATACGCCCCTGGTGGAAATGTGTCAAATTGTTGAATAAAATGCATCCATTGATTCTGAGTAATGTAAAAGTGAGGAGGGCAATAGATGTTTATGAAACAAGTATTATGGTGTACTATTCCTACAGCATAAGTGTGCGGGATGATATATTGTAAAGAGAAATGTGTAACTGATAAGGAAGTATGAACACATGTGGCAACTCCATCAAATCCGTTACCATCATGTCGGAAAACTTGATAACCTCGTAATCGAAAAATGAAATGCGGTTGAAATCACGTTTCTTGTAAGCAGATAAAATGAGCTCGTGTTTCATTCAGCAATATTTGTAACTCATGTCTTTTAGAGGCGGCACTTCGACAATTCCATTGGAGTAAAGTAATCATGCTAGTATGTTCATGATAGAGTCTCGTAGTTTATATAATACATGGTGAAGTTGAGGCTCGTGACCCATACTTTGGATTAACATTACCAGCAATTGCTGGATTTCTTGTTGAAGGCGTTCCTTGGAAGGAGGATAATGTATATCTTGAAGGGTTGCAGAGGGTTGCTGCCGAGCAGATGTGGGCGCACTTGAGGGATATGCTAGTTGCAGAGGTTGTTGCATGGCACTCGTTGACGGGATCGAATGTACTGGAACCGAAGGTTCGTTTCGCAGAATGGCCATGTATCCTTGTCGGTCGAAACCGGGTTCGGGTGTAGGAGGGGGAGATTGCATGATTACTTGGGTGAACTTACGCTTACGCGGGTTGGGAGTCGAAGGGGATGGGGGGTTCGACGATAAAGGAGGGAACTGAAGTTCTTGTTGCTCGGAATGATAAATTGGAAGGGCGATTCGGGCTTTAGCTTCGGGAAAAGATATGTGTTCAGTACTCATTAATTTTTTAATGGTGACCTGATACTTATGTTCAGGACAAATTGAGGAACCTGTGACATGGTTTTTCTTACAGTACGCACGTTGTGTAAATTGCTCCGTACACGCCTGGGTTTCATGTTGTTGCGCACATTTCCCACAACGAGCGTTTTTCGCTTGACATTGCCGAATTGTATGCCCATAGCGCTGGCATTTGCGACAGCGAATGGGTGAAAAGATGTAAGGTTCAACTTCCATATACACCTTATATAAGGCGACATGGGAGGGTAATGTTTGTGATCTGAAGTCAATTTTTACTGAACCCGTAGGAAGGTATTGGGTTTCTCCATCTTGAATTGCACGGCGATTAAGTCGTTGCACGCTTTTAACTGGTGCCTCGGATTCCAGGTACTGTAATATGTCATCATTCGATAAACCTTTTTCAACTCCACGAATAATGCCTATTCTTAACACTTGTGATGATGGAATGTAAGCTTTAATTTTGAGGGTTTCAAGCATAGGATTACTCAAAAATGCGTTTGCTTGAGAAGCCGTATGGAAGGTAACTTGTAGTCGATTACGTCCTTTACGTTGGATCGATTTGACATTGAGTTTAGTTTCGTAAAATCGGCGACCAAGTGCCATAGGGTGTAAATTGCCGATGTTTTGCTCGTTTATGGATTCAACAAATACAAAGAAAGGTCCATGATGAAAGCGATTATAATATTCCGGGGTAGAAGCCACTTGGGACGCCTCGGATTGATTGTTAGATTGTTCGGAATTAGAACGGTCTACCACTTCCGTATTACGGTACGCCTCTGTACATCAGACTCAGTTGACGGAGAACCTTGCTGTCGTGTCGTATTACTGGATGAATTGGGTATGGGTTCCTGTTCCATAGGTACTACTATTTCACGCTCCACTCGTAAGGAATTCCCGGTTACCGCCGACGTTCCTCCACTGTCGGTCTCCATTGCTTGTCACTCCCGCACCACACTTGAACGAAAACACAAGTGGTTACCACTACCGCGCACCTCTGACTCGCACAAGTAGAGTAGTGTACCGTACCACTGTCACTGCGTGACTCGCCACACTCCCTTCGAGAGGCTCTTTTCTATCGCCGCGGCGCACACTGCCCGCACGGCAAGAAAAAATAAGTATTAATATAGACATATGAAACCAACAGCTAACACTTGGCAGCATTGTCATTCCTCTTGGCGCTCCCTCCCAGCGCTACTAGTGATGGGAGATTTCAATCAATCAATCAATCAATCAATCAATCAATCAATCAATCAATCAATCAATCAATCAATCAATCAATCAATCAATCAATCAATCAATCAATCAATCAATCAATCCTGATCTACATTTAGGGCTGTAGCCCATGTGGCATATGCCCTGATATTTGTTTACCTAGTCTTTTACTAAATTATATCAAAGAAATTGGAAATTTATTAATCATCTACCTTGGTAAATTATTCTAGTCCCTAACTCCTCTTCCTATAAATGATTTTTTTTACAATTTGTTTTATGTCACACCGACACTGATAGGTCTTATGGCGACGATGGGATAGGAAAGGACTAGGAGTGTGTAGGAAGCAGCCATGGTCTTAATTAAGGTACAGCCTCTGCATTTGCTTGGTGTGAAAATGGGAAACCACAGAAAACTATCTTCAGGGCTGCTGACAGTGGGCAAAAATCTTCGCAACTTGAAAATGTATCCAATTAATTGTAGTTTCAATCTATAAGACATTTCAATGTATCTTAGTTTGTTTATTGAAAAATCTATATCTGTTTCACAGAAGCAAGTAACAGTAAAACTTCAGGAGAGCTCCATTTCTAAAATCACACAAGTTAGGAATTTTAATGTTATCAATCTTGCCTCAGGACAGGCAGAAGTGTTCATTGTGACTGCTGGGAATCCACCAACCCATAATAAAATATCACAAACTGATCTACATTTTCCAAAGTAGTTGACTGAAGAAGCACTGCTATTGTCAGAATAATTCAATGATAAATCCAATACGAGGAGTGGGGCAAAAGTCATGGTGACTATTTTTTTTCTTGTAGATATGTGAATGAATTACAAACGTATATGTGTCATGTGGAAGTTCTGCAGGCATAGTGTGTATGCAGAACAACAGATGCTCTGTGATAGCTGATAGTAGCGCAGCGATGGCTGTGAAATCAGTCAGTTGGTGAGTGTCGTGCGAGACGGAAGTAACCCGTGTTGAGCAGCATGCTTACATCAAAATAGCCATTCTCCGAGTGAGAAATGTGATGTATTACAGTAGCATGGTGGGTAGGAAAGTTTCAGCAAGGACGTGTGTCAACCAGTGATGAGCAACGTTTGGGACGACCTGTCAGTGTGCGGATCGACGTGGCACGTGCTGTCATCAAGCAGCTCCTGGATGAAGACAGACGATGGACGCTAGTGGAGTTAGAGAGGGCAAGTGGCATCGAGAAACACACCGTCCACAGGATATTGCGTAATGAGCTGCAACTGCACAAAATTGCATTGCGGTGGGTACCGCATGCACTGACAGAACTTCAAAGATGGGTGCGCTATACAATATGCTCCGACCACCTTGCACGCTGGCAACAGGACGGCGATCAATTCTTGTCACGAATAATTGCCATTGACGAATTTTGGGCCAAGGCATACGAACCAGAACCGAAACGTCAGTCCGCGGAGTGGCAACATACTGGATCACCAAGGAGGCAGAAGGTCTGTCAGAATCCTTCCCCAGTCAAATTGATGGTGATCGTCGCGTATGACGTTAGGGGTGTCATTGTTTGCCACTTTGTTCCACATGGTAGAACAGTGACCACACAGTACTACAGGGACTTCCTTGTGCGAAAGGTACGACGTGGTGTTCGGGAGAAACGTCCGGATCTTGTGGACAGTGCAATAATCCTGCACGACAATGCAAAACCACATAAAGCAGAGTGTGTAAGGCAGCTACTGCGACGTTGGGAATGGGAAGAATTGGAGCACCCACTGCACTTTCCCGACATTTTGCCCTGTGACTTTGATCTCATTCGAGAGATTAAGGAACCACTATGTGGTAGGCGGTTTGCAACACGAGAGGACATTGCTAATGCTGTGCGACAACAGGTGACCCGATTCACACATGGTGCGGCAAATGCTGAGGCAGATGGTATTCAGCGCCTCCCACACCATTGGCAGCGTGTGGTGTCAGTAGCAGGGGACTACTTTGAGGGTCTTTAGGTCCAGTTTTATCATGTCAACTTTATGTGTACTGTGTTGTCATTCTTTTGCACCGGGAAGGCCATATTGCCCTATACTACCGTAATAAATTAGTGGGTTACGATATTTCAGTGCTATTCATTGTCCACACATGTAGTTAACACCTTGTCCTTTCGTCTGTATATGTCACATTTTCTAACCGGACTGGTATCTTCAAGAAAAAAAATAGTTGCCGTCACTTTTGCCCCAACCCTCGTATAAATTGCACATTATTGGATTCATTTCTCATTCAGGACAAATATTTCTAAATCATTTTATAATTTAATGATGGCACACATGGGCATGCACACATGCACACAAACACACTCTGTCTCTCTCTTCCTCCTTATGCTGTAAAGAAATCCAGGGTGGAAAAATTATCATTATCTAGCAAACTGTGTTCTTGTCAACATTTAGTCTGGTGGCCTTAGTAAGCTGCTAAGAACAACACATTGTTGTCCATTCCTGTTGAAGTACTTTCTTGCAGAACTAATTCACTAGTCTTTCTGAAGTGCTACCATGAATCACCACAGACTTCTGTAGATACAGCAAAAGAAAAAAAAAAAGAAAAAGAAAAAAACCTTCTGGTTTCAGACAACTTTTAAGGCAGACACTCCTGTTAATGGATAATGGTATAAAATTCCTGGCAACAGATATAAAGAAAACCATGCAACTACAATTGGTGAATTTCATCTTGACAATTTCACTTGATAATTGAAAAACCATGCAACATAGACACTCTGCTATATAGACTCTAGTTCATTTTCTTTGGATCTTTCAATTATGGACATTCATTTTTATATACCTAAGTAGAAAATTCAACGACAACTTTGTTCATTTCACATTGCAGCAGCTTCTAATTATGTAGTAGCAGTGCAGCATGCACCACAGACATTAGAACAATTTTATTTCTTGAAGAATGATTCTATACTATACCGGTACCAAATACAGTAGACAATACGCAACATTTCCGGATTTAGGCTTGTTAAAATGGGAGACAAGTCGCAAGTGGCGCTCCTAGTGGCTTGACCTGGCAATGGAAATGTATATACGGAAATGGATAAATAAATTACGTCTAGAAAGAAAGTGTTACTAAGATATTAACTTCAAAGTTGCTAAAGCAATTCTGGATAAATGAATGAAGAATTATTTAACAGGTTATTATTTAAAGACTGAAATTATACATATAATCAAGATGTGAAATGGACTGCTCTGAAAGGGATTGATCTTTCATTTATGCATTACTTTTTTAGCTTAACATACCTGCCTGAACTTTCACGGCTAGATTTGTCTTTTTTCTCATTTAAAAGCATTGTATCATTACATTAAGACACTTGTCAATAAAAATATTGGGACATTCCTTACACACATGATTCAATGAATTTACATTTAAGAGCTGGAGAATTTTCTATTCCCATTTCTCTAATCTTCTCCTAATCTTGTCCTTCCTACTCTTCTGTACCATGGTGTGAAAGAATTTCATTTCAGCTGCCAGGAGTTTAGCATTATCCCTATTGGTCACTGTGGTGGTTTCAATGCCATATGTAAGAATGGGACATACAGCATAATGGATTGGAAATTAGAAACTGTGGATTATCAGTAGTGCATTGGCAGCTGAAATGAAATTCTTTCACACCATGGTACAGAAGAGTAGGAGGGACAAGATTAGAAGAAGATTAGAGAAATGGGAATAGAAAATTCTCCAGCTCTTAAATGTAAATTCATTGAATCATGTGTGTAAGGAATGTGCCAATTTATTACTGAAAGTTTTAAGCAGTACTCACAAAATTCAGTGCAGTTTTACCCTTATCCATTTTTGTTGAGTAACAATAAATTATTTTATACCTGTTTATACTTTTCACTTATCAGTATATAAATCACTTATAGCATGTATGTGTTGCTTAGAAAGCAAATGAAATGAAATAGAATCATTTGATATAGATTTTGATCCCTTATAAATTTTCCAGCTAACTCATTCCTGGTTGCCGGCATTTTGCCCCCGTGTGCTAAGTTGGGCTCACCCACCAAGACACATGGTTAGTGCATACCATAGTAATGAGACAATTCTCTCATAGTGCATTGGCACTGCCGGTGGCTCTACGTAGCCTACGCAGTGGCCTCCACGGTATGCACTAGCCATGCGTCTTGGTGGGTGTGCTATTTACCAACTGATGATCCCAATGCTGGCAACCAGGAATGAGTTAGCTGGAAAATTTATAATGTCCAATAACGGACCATTTATATTGGTATTATTATAAAGAGGTTTTTTCAACTTAAAAATCCTCTAAAGTTATTAGAGTTATAAGCTGTTGTCTGGAAGGAATTACGGTCATCCACCAGCACCATCACAAATTTCAGATGTAGGTAAAGAAACCAGAACCAGATTCATTCTTCCTCGTGGGGATAATGGGCAAGTTATCTGAGTCAAATGGTTGCCTAATAAACTGACAAGAGAGGGTACTGGGATCTACTGTATTGATCACACAACATGCGGTTCTTGCCTACCAAAGAAGGCAGCTAGCTATCAGTCAGTAGGCCAGTGGTTCTCAAGGTTAATAGCTCTCTCTATTGCTATCTGAGAAGCTAGAAATTAAAATTACTGCACTTAGTTGGATTTTGAGAGCAATTTCATCTGAAAAATCAATCTCCCTCAATTCATTTCTCAACCCCTCATCACATTGACATCCTTGGGCTACATTCCTATCAACCCACAATGTTGTCATCTGCAACTTGTTTCTGAATAAACATATTCTTCAGTAGTTTACATCTTCTCACTCACGAAGCTTTGTGAATATGTTTCATACCCAGTCTTGGCACGAAACATATGTCCACACAGATCACATGAAATGGTTGGGGGCTTATCACTTATCCTCTTCACGTTGCCATCGTTCCTCTTCAAACACTAAAACTTATGTAGAAACAGTGTGGCACCAAAGTATACAATTCTCAGCAAGCGTATCCCAGGATTGAGTTTTAATTCCAGCTCTTTTCAAACTATGCTTTAACTGATCCTTGAAACGCCTCAAAGGGTCTCGATGAGGTCTTGTGTCGGAACAGAGTTCACCATACAGAAATTGACGAGGAAGCCTGGTTTCACTCATGCGATGAACGTGCCCTATACATTTGAGATGGTGGCTAATGATGGTAGCCTCAATGCTTATAGCCAAGAACTGCAAGGTTGGTGACCCGGTCCTCCCATCTGATGTTCAAGATGGATCTAAATTTTTGCCGATGGAAGCGCTCTAGCTTTTTGATATCTTGACGGTAGAGGGTCCATGTTTCACAACCGTAAAGCAGTGTTGATATGACAACAGCATGGTAAACCATGATCTTGGTATGCATTGTAAGGTCCTTATTCATGAAGATGTGATGGGATGAATGTCCAAATGTTGAGTGGGCAGCACCAATTCTCCTTTTTTGTTGTTGTTGTTTGTTGTTTACAACTGGCTTTATGTCACACCGACACACAGGTCTTATGGCGACGATGGGATAGGAAAGGGCTAGGAACCAGAAGGAAGTGGCCGTGGCCTTAATTAAGGTACAGCCTCGGCATTTGCCTGGTGTAAAAATGGGAAACCACAGAAAACCATCTTCAGGGTTGCCATCAGTGGGGCTCGAACTCACTATCTCCCAGATGCAAGCTCACAGCTGCGAGACCTTAACTGCACGGCCAGCTCACTTGGTAATTCTCCTGTTTGTTGTTTGAAGGGGCCTAACAGCTAGGTCATCAGCCCGGTAATTCTCCTATCAACATCTTGTGAGCAGTTAGCATTTGTTGAGAGGCTACTTCCTAGATATAAAAAGTGGTCAACCTGCTCCAGTGGAGTATCTGCAATGGAGATATTGAAAGGTGGGAGGTTTGATCCAGGTGCAGGCTGTGAGAGTACCTTGGTTTACTGAACATTAATGGAGTGACCAGTGGGGGAGGGCGGAACTGAGCTAGACAGAGCTTCCATGCTTATCGTTTATCCTCTTCACTTTGCCGTCATTCCTCTTCAAGCACTCTTGAAACAATTGTCTGACTGTTGCAGCTCCTCAGGTGAGAGAGCAGGTGCAGCAGCATCATCTGCATACTGCAATTCCATAAAGGAGGCTACAATGTATACACCAACATTCACAAATCATTTCAAAACTCTTAAAAGTGTATATTATATGAATTACTATTGTTAATTTATTTGAGTTACATTAAGTAGAAATAGAATACATTTTATGTCATTTCTCAGAATCCTTTTTCTTTTTGCCATTTTCTTCTAACCAGTGAGAACCAATCTCTTTGTGTGTCACCCACATTTACTTGTAGGTTGGATCATCCACGATATATGAGCTAGGAGGGAATCTGAGGACACCAGCGTTAGCATTAGTATCCAGAGCAGGAAGGAGCAAGAAGGCTCTGAACATGCGCTGAAGGGCATTAGGGGAACTCCGAGGACAGTTCTCTACCAGTTCATCTTCTCCTCCCGGGCAATCATAGTGTCGATCACACAGCCATCTACGAGGGATGCACTTGGGAGTGTAGTCTCGAGTGTAGCCTCTGTAACACTGGAAATGAAGAATGTAGAGTAGAGACTCTGTTTACTAGAATAAGGAAGGGGGTTTGAATTTGGTGTTAGATAACCAAAATTTTAGGTAATAATTAAAATGTCATTTTTATGGATTAAGAAATGCTTCTTGACATTTTAAGGTGAAAGAAATAATTTTCATTTTTTGCCCATATTGATGGATGTAACTCACGTTTAACAATCTTAGTTTGTAACTTGATGTTTTATTCTATCTAATCAATACATACATTTTATATTGTTACGTGCCAGCCCCATGGTAGCTCCTTTTGGTACTTCCAGGAAGGGGCTAGTGACTCAAGACAACCTGGGATCTACCAGCCGGCTTGTGGTGTGGGACCGGCCTTTCCGTGTATTGTTCTCGTTGGCCAGCTTACCTGTGAGTTTCTTGGAGATTCAACGGCAATGTTCTGCCTCCAGCTACCTCGCGAAAATTCTGGCTGAAATCACCTGAGCTATAAAAAGGGATGCTAGTCGCGGACAGTCAGTCAGTGCTGGACACAGGATCAGTGTTGGATTCTGTAGTGAAGTTAGTGAGAGACTCAGTGTGTTAGGGTTCGGTGGCTGGGCTGAGGGCGACAGAGGTGTTAGCTGTCGCTAGTGTTCCACCGAGGTCTGAACCAGGAGCTGTTGTTGTGGAATTAGGGAGTCCAGTGAGTAGGTGGGCTGGAGACGATGAAACGGAAGACTGCACTGTGTGTTTGTGTATTTCTGTGGACTGTGGATCGCCGTGAACTAGCGAGGAAATGCGCTATCGTGAGTGTGAGGGTAAATGGACCTGTGTGGAATGTTCGCTGTTGTGAGCATCGTCCTGCTGTTGAATACTGTTGAGCTGTTTAGTTGTTCACTGCATGTGACTGTGGGTTTGTAAACCCTGAGCTAAAAGTATAAATATGATGTAAATTACTTTAATCCACATAAAATTCTTGAATTTTTCACTTGACAGTAAATTTAAAAACTTGACAGGAATGTTCCAATTGTTAGGGCCCTGCTCAGATATGGAGGATATCCGCGAAGTTTGTGTCTTGGCGGATACAAACTGTATGGCAGTGCGGATAATTTTGCTGATAATTTCTAAATAATGACGTTTATTGATTTTCACTCAGGTATGCTCTTGTTTTTTCTTGTATTTATGCAACCCTTGACATTGGTATGGGAGAATAGTGATATATAAAGAGCCTTGAAACCATAAAGCCGTAAATCTGACCTAAGGCTAACTGGCTTCTGCCCGCGATTAATGGAAGGAAGGAACAAAGGTCAATACGTCGGTAATTGTCGCAAGAGAAAATCCCTCATGAACCTGTGACAGTAGGGGATCTAGTACCAGATATCAGGTCTATTGTATTATGTTAATAGATTTATCTGTTTCAATACCTTTGGTGTAATATACTGTAGTTAAAAATTTAAATTATCCACGGATAACCATTCGCGGATGCGGATGAAGGTAGTGTGTATGCAGATATTATTTTGTATATCCCTGCAGGGCTCTACCAATTGTGCAGGTTGCATCATACAAATTAACAATGTTTTAAAAAGATTATGTACAAATTACAGGCAAAACAACCTAATAATGGTGGTTAAGATGTTCAAAACACATAGTTTAAATTGTGCCGTGAAGAAATTATTTAATCTGGAATGCAATGAGTCTATGAGAATAACATGTATATCACTGTCTATTGATGATGAATCTGATGTATTTAGTTTATGAAACAACAAAGTAGCCAAATGATCAACCATCAAAGATAGAATATTTGAAGGATATCCCAATGTGTTTTAAAGTGAGTTTGCATCTGTCCTTAAGGGTGTTAAATGAGGATATCTAAAAAGAAAAAGAATAGGAAAAATGTAGGCATGGGAAAATATACATATATGTGAATTTTAGGTGGAAGTAAATGAAGACGATAAATATACAATGTTAACAAACAACTCTGTTGCATGAATCATAAAAATACGGACTCATTTACTTTCTCAATTTGACAGGCTTTTTGAAACTGTGGAAACATCAACACTAAAATCAGATGTCACATTACAGAATTCTCACCATTGTTAATTAACTGCTGCTAATTTTTCTTCTGTCGCTATCACAACTTGGTTCGGCTTTGTTGACAGGACACACAATAGAAACACATAGCAAAAATGGTACAATCACCACTGCATGGACAGTTACTGGCGCACTAATGAAAGAGTCAAAACAGACTGAGCTGGCAATAGGGAAGCAAAGGAGGCAGCCCATGCAGTCCGTTAATCTTCCCCTTTGTCATAACATTACAAATTATGTTTAACATCTTGATGACGGTGTTTAATTTTCAGAGTTTATTCATTAGGAATGAAGTAAAAAATCAGGGACACCTTAACTCTAGTGTATATATTAGACCCTATTATATATCTTAAGTACGTCCTTGAGGCGTTAAGGTGCATTGTGTGCTGAGACTGCCTAGCGGGTCTCATTGTCCATAAGTAATGCACAGGTTTGGAGCACACTCCGTGACCCATCAGCGAACCTCATGAAAGTGGCAGTCTTTATGCATTATTGTTTGTTTCGATCAAAGATAGTGTTGTGAAGATACTCAAAGGTCTAATTAGTAATTAAATCATTAATTTGGTATTGGTGGAAAGAAACCACAATGGAAGAAGTACAAGACAAAATAAATGGACAGATGTAGGGGAGCTGTGGAACTTTTTCGCACTCATGATTTATATGGGGTTATTGGTCAAAATATTACTTATACCACTTTTATTTGTATGTTTGTATATATTTTTTCATATAAAAGGCTTTAAGACATAGAACATCCATACTGAAATCTTAATTATACTATCTCCTATCTAGGCCTTACATGTCCCATATCATAAGAAGTCAGTCTGCCTTATCCCTATGGGTGCGGGAGGTAGAATCTCACCCACGGTATCTTCTGCCTGTTGTAAGAGGTGACTAAAAGGTGTCCTAGGGGGCTCTTCATTGGCAGTGTAGGTTGTCAACCACAGGGCCCCTAGCTAAGTCCTGCCATTGCTTCCATGTACTTGTACCAAGCATTTCATTTTCATCTATCTTTTCTGACATCCCTTGGTCAACTCATGTTCTTTTCTGACCATGATTGTATTAGGTTTCCGAGGTCTAGGGAGTGCCCTTCATGGCCCTTGTCTTTCTTTTGGCCAATACCTTCACTTTTTGAAGTGTCGGATCCCTTCCCTTTTTTCCCTTTGATTAGTGTTAGTAGAAGATGGTTGCCCAGTTGTACTTCCTCTTAAAACAATTACCAGGTGTATGCATAAGTTCTTGCCAGTTTTTGTGTTATTTTCAAGGGAAATTCATTTTTTGTTTATTCAAAATATTGGCCATCGGCTTCTACAAACTTCACCCATCTTTCAGGTAAGTTATGAATACCACACCAGAAAATCTGCTTGTCTTTTGTAGCAAACCATTTGTCGAGCCATTTTCCAACTTCCTCAAAATTGCTGAAGTGCTGCTCTGCGAGTGTGTGCCTCACTGATCCGAAGAGTGATAGTCTGATGGCGCCAGGTCGGGGGAGTATGGTGGGTGCAGAAGGATGTCCTATCCAAGCGATTTCAAGGTGCCTTTCACTGGTTTTGCTATGTGAGACAGCACATTGTCGTGTAACAAAATCACTTTGCCATGTCGTCTGGCCCAACCAGTCGACTTTCGATCAATGCGTGATTTAAATGAATTATTTGTTGGCAATAGCATTGTGCATTAACGGTTTGATGCTGATTTCTCGGCATGGTTCTCAAGTCTGTCTACCAGAGCACGCACTGTCTTTCACATTTAAATCACCACGTTTGAATTGTCGAAACCATGTCTCACATGTTCTATACGATGGAGCGTATTCACCATATGTTTCTACCAGCAAACTATGACTTTCCAAAGACTTTTTCGGACTTAATGTCAGAAGAAACAAACTGACATATGTGTCAAATTCATACGCTGTGTACTGTTCACTGGCATGGTGCCAGTGAAGTCGGAAAAGATTTATGCATACACCTGGTATCAGTCAGTCTACCTTGCGTACAGATGAACCAGAAAGTACGGAAAGTACGAAAGCATAATCTGTAAATGATGAACAATGCAGCTCAATTTTGTACAATGCATCATATGACCGCCGGCAGGTTTTACCGTCCAGAAGTAAAGAGTTGGCATGACCTGCCAGTAGGGTCTCATAGTCGCCAAAATATTAACTCGTTTTAAGCAGGAAATAATGTGGCCATTTTAATTAAATGGTATTTTGGTTTAAGTGTTTTGGATAACAGAGGTTCTGCTGTATATGCGTCATTCATGTGCATGACAGCCAAGAATTTATTCCTTTATTTATTTAGTCACACCCTTTCCAGTGGTGTAGCATGGAAATTTTCTTCAGGTAAGCCGAATGGAATATAACTATAGTAACTATAATATGTGTTTTTTCCATACCAACCACTAGTATTTCTTATAACACATTTCTTGAAATGTTTGGGTATATTTTTCATGTTTCTGAGAAATATTTAGTCAAGGAAGGTCTATCTAGCTGTTCTATCAGCATTTTTGCTCAAAAGATAGACACTGGGCAGAATGTCTTATTGAAAATCCAACCAAAGCAAACAGAATTGAAAAGAGATGAATCACGAAGCAAGCGGCTGCGTGCGGTTTGGATAATGTAGCTATCACCTTGCATTCATTCACAAGTAGGCCTAGTGTTCTTGTTCTCTAATTTGATACAATAAAGCACATCTGATACAAAAGCGCCCAACATGATGGCAAAATTCTTTCTTTATTTTAATCTTCCTTTGTAGTAATTTATGTAGTAAGTTGCGTACCACATAAATTAAGCCTACTCAACTTTTAAAGGTTATATTGTACTTAGAATATGGTTTTGAATGCAAATATCCATTATGAAAAGTTGTCAGAAGCATTATATTTGATTCTGCGCATCACTAATCACAAGCAAACTATAGAAGAAATAATCAAACCTCAAGAAATGTTTGTTTATAGGTTACATGACTTTGAGCTCAGTTGGAAAGTACATTGAGAAACTGTGCAAACCAATGCAGGTGGGAAATGATACAAAATGTTTAAATGTTAGGTTCCACGTATAGAATTACTACCATTTTTATAAGGACATATTAATATAAAACAGGCAGGATTGTACTCCACCTTAGCTTCTCACCTGGAACTGATTGTCTGAGCTGCAGGAATGTTGATGAGTTGGATAGCGGCAGTTTTGCTCATCGGAACCATCACTGCAGTCCTCCTCTGAATCACAGACTTTATATGATGGTATACAGCCCTGTCCTTGTCTGCAGCGGAAATATCCATCACGACAGTAGTCGTGGGAAGGATTATGGCAGTTTCTCAGATCCTCGTCTGAACTGGAAAGGAGTAATCAAGTTTTGATATTATAAATACGTAATAAAAATCAAGGATAATAAATAACACTAATGAAGAAAATGAATATAAATTATTAGAGGAGCTACTACTACTACTACTACTACTACTACTACTACTACTACTACTACTTTAATTATTTACGTATTTTATGCCCACATTGGACCACTTGAATCTGTCTATATACATTTAAGTCTTCATTGTATTAGCTAGAGATTTGGCTTTCAGCTTCCTCTTCAGCTTCCAAAAATTTTTCATTCTTCCCGCCTGTTCATTTGTTATAGTGTATTGTTATCGTTGAAATGTTTTCAGTTTACGTCTCGTTATTCCCTGCCTTTGTTGCACTGTTGTACCTAACTCTTCTAAATTATTCTTGACCTCTTTGAACCACTTGTTCTTGGTTTTACTTTTCCAAAAGTAGTTGAATACTTGTTGTTTCGCTAGCCGGGTAACTCTCTCTCTCTCTTTTTTTTTTTTTTTTTTTTTTTGCATTGTGTCTATTATTGACTCATTTTTTCTGGTATGCCACTTCATTACACAACAAACATCAATGTCCATCTATTTGGTGCTTTTTGTTGATAATTCTCCTATCTGCCTTCCCGCACGCGGATTAACCACGGCGGCTGCATGCTTTTGACTCGCAACCACCGGCAGGACGTCCCACGAACCATGCCAGTTAGACACCGATGAGCGATGAACCGATGGCGTGGGGCACAAAGCCAACTATTAGCTTTTTAACTGCAACAACTTTAATATAGACTATTGGAGCTGGAATTACCGCGGCTGCTGGCACCAAACTTGCCCTGCAATGGATACTCGTTAAAGGATTTAAAGTGTACTCATTCTGATTACGGGGCCTCAGATGAGTCCCGTATTGTTATTTTTCGTCACTATCTCCTGTGCCGGGAGTGGGTAATTTCCACGCCTGCTGCCTTCCTTGCACGTGGTAGCCGTTTCTCAGGCTCCCTCTCTGGAATCGAACCCACATTCCCCGTTACAACCATGGTAGGCGCAGAACCTACCATCGACAGTTGATAAGGCAGACATTTGAAAGATGTGTCACCGGTACGAAGACCGTGCGATCAACCCAAAGTTATTCAGAGTCACCAAGGATGATCTGACCGATTGATTTTGATCTAATAAAAGAGTCCCTTCCACTTTTGGTCGGGACTCTGTTTGCATGTATTAGCTCTAGAATTACCACAGTTATACAAGTAAAGTGGTATGAGCTCAGGAACCATAACTGATTTAACGAGCAATTCGCGGTTTCACCTTAATTTGGCTTGCACTGGGGCATGCATGGCTTAATCTTGAGACAAACATATGATTACTGGCAGGATCAATCAGGGAGCTGGCTGGTTCGAGAGCCGAAACCAAACGTCGTAGCCCGCCGCCGCCGAGTACGGCCTGCAGGACACAGACTTGCTTTGCTCCGTTAGCTGGCCGAGTGGCCACCAACTAACATTTCATAGGCCGACGAACACGGGCTCTCGCCCGGCCGGCATGCCTTCCATAGGGAACGGGACCCTTCACCATCCATCGTCACGTCTCCACTTCGTCTGGTGCTGAGGCTGGCAGTACTGTACGGGTGGCGTACGACACAACATTCTCACGTACTACTACTACACTACTACTACTACTACTACTACTACTACTACTACTACTACTACTACTACTACTACTACTACTACGACTACTACTACAAGGGAACTGACCATTCACAAATAAAACTCCTATATGCAGCCAGAAATCAAACCCGAGACCCAAAGGTCCTGATACCGACCATTTGAACCCTTAGGAGGTGGCATTGCACAATGTGAAAAATCATCAAAAACATAGTGACTTTCTGCCAATTTTTACTTTTTATCTTAAACATAGTCCGCCTCTGTGGTGTAGTGGTTAGCGTGATTAGCTGCCACCCCCGGAGGCCCCGGTTCGATTCCCGGCTCTGCCACGAAATTTGAAAAGTGGTATGAGGGCTGGAACGGGGTCCACTCAGCCTCGGGAGGTCAACTGAGTAGACGTGGGTTCGATTCCCACCTCAGCCATCCTGGAAGTGGTTTTCCGTGGTTTCCCACTTCTCCTCCAGGCGAATGCCGGGATGGTACCTAACATAAGGCCACGGCCGCTTCCTTCCCTCTTCCTTGCCTATCCCTTCCAATATTCCCATCCCTCCCAAGGCCCCTATTCAGCATAGCAGGTGAGGCCGCCTGGGCGAGGTACTGGCCATTCTCCCCAGTTGTATCCCCGACCAAGAGTCTGAAGCTCCAGGACACTGCCCTTGAGGCGGTAGAGGTGGGATCCCTCGCTGTGTCCGAGGGAAAAGCCGACCCTGGAGGGTAAACAGATGATGATGATGATGATGATCTTAAACATATAAATCACCGAGCTCGATAGCTGCAGTCGCTTAAGTGCGGCCAGTATCCAGTATTCGGGAGATCGTGGGTTCGAGCCCCACTGTCGGCAGCCCTGAAGATGGTTTTCCGTGGTTTCCCATTTTCACACCAGGCAAATGCTGGGGCTGTACCTTAATTAAGGCCACGGCCGCTTCCTTCCCACTCCTAGCCCCTTCCTGCCTCATCGTTGCCATAAGACCTATCTATGTCGGCGCGACGTAAATCAAATAACAAAAAAAAAAAAAACAACATATAAATCTGTAGAATATTAGCGACGAAAACTCTGTTGGTTTCTCCCCAGCATCTAAACGAGCTGACAGTAACATGCACCTCTATGTAAAAAATGAAATGGCGTATGGCTTTTAGTGCCGGGAGTGCCCGAGGACATGTTCGGCTTGCCAGGTGCAGGTCTTTTGATTTCACTCCCGTAGGCGACCTGCACGTCACCTCTATGTAATTGAATAGCGAACCAAATCAAGTAGGAGAGAAGGGATCCTAGCTCTTTCAAATCACCTTATAAAAACTGTTCTTTCCCTCTCTTCATAAAATGCCTGCTACCTCAGCAATCTGGCCAATAGAGCTCGAGGTTATGTCCTGATTATTAATTACATCAGAATGTTTTAAATCTTGATCCCAGTTGCCTACGTTTGTAATGAGCGATACTGGGGAAGCAGGGTGTTTCACACACAAGATAAAAAAATAATACAGCAGAGAAATGGACAGAAAATCGAGGAAACAGAAACTAGAAGAATTTAAGTAAAAATATGTATGCGCTACTTGAAACCAAATGTTTTCTTCCTGTCAAGTGTAAATTGATTGAAATCTTCCACATAAGAGTGTGTTGCTTTTTCTGTAAAATAAATTTCTCATAGACTGTAGAATATTATGAATGAATAGCACAGTAACCAGTATATTATCAGAAACAATTACAACTGTTGCTACAGCATCAGTGACGGCTACTCAGTGATTTGCGATGTACGCTGCTAGTAACCAGTTTGATTTTATGCCCACCACCACAGATACCCAATTTTGACATAGAAGGTAAGTGGTGTTTGTATCTTTTTTGTTTTTGTAAGTTCATTAGGAGGATTACTTGTGTAGCATAATTTTGTATGACCCATAGAGCTTTTTTTTTTTTTTTTTAACTACTTGCTATATGTCGCACCGATACAAATAGTTCTTATGGCGACGATGGGACAGGAAAGGCCTAGGAATGGGAAGGAAGTGGCTGTGGCATTAATTAAAGTACAGCTCCGGAATTTGCCTGGTGTGAAAATGAGAAACTATGGAAAACCATCTTCAGGGCTGCCGACAGCGAGGTTGGAACCCACTGTCTCCCAGATGCAAGCTCACAGCTGCGCGCCCCTAACCACACGACCAACTCACCCGATCTTTTCATCCTTCTGGGTTGGCAGCACTGCCTGCTATCTTGGGATCTGGAGACCAACACTCTACAACTGATCAACTTCCACTCACTCACTTACAGGTTCATGATCAGACTGTTTGACCGAGCAGGTAGCTGCACAGTTTGGATCACATAGCAGTCAGACTGCAATTGGAAGGTAGTGGTTTCGAACCCCACTGTCGGCAGCCCTGAAGATGGTTTACCGTGGTTTCCCATTTTTATGCCAAGAAAATGTTGGGACTGTACCTTAATTAAGGTCACAGTCACTTCCTTCCCACCCCCAGCCCTTTCCTATCCCATCATCACCTTAAGACCTATCGGTTCGACGTAAAGCAAATTGTATCAAAATTTCAGACTGTTTGAAACACCTAAAGGAAACAGCAATAGTGACAACTCAGTTTTAAGAACAATTTATGTCTGGATGTGTAGAATAGCAAGTTCAGAGTCTAAACTTTACCCATCTTGACAGTCAATATGTCCATCACAAAGACGATCAGGTGATAGGCAGACGTGTTTCCCCCTGGCAACACAGCGAAACTGACCATTGACACAGAAATTTGTTCGGCAGTTTGCTTCATCAGCTCCACCTGCAACAAGAAAAACAAAGAATTAAGTATATGTTAATTATACCTCGCTAACACAGAGTGGGAACAATAGTTCATGGCAACATTGTGTTCCAAATGGCGTGTCACACATTGAAAATGTGGTATAGTGTTTATGGCTTAGCCTGCATCTACAGTACATTCCTCATGCTATTTCGTTTGATCAAAATGCTTGGTTGAAACAGTATGTAGAATTAAATACTCGGCATAAGCAGAGTGGCACAACTAAATTAACCTCCTTCATAGATATTTATTCTGTTTCTTGAAAATATTAATAATTAATCTTATTATTTATTATCGTTCCTAACCTGTCTCTACTATAAACACTTCAATTCCATGAGAAAAATTCTGCATCCATAATATCACTTCTCGGCCATGATTCAATTGTTATTACAATATCCGGTGAATATATCTATAAAATTTCTTAATTCCATTCCTTTCTTTACAATAATTCTACAGTTTAACACTAACAATTTTATGTCATCCTTACTTGACTTGATACTTCCTATACTGTCATCACTGCTCCCTGGTCCACCCTGTTTCCCTAAATGTACCTCTCTAACTCTTCAAAACAAACCCTCTAATTTATATGTACTGTTGCAGTTCAAGTGACGACCATCTGAGCGTAGATCCTTATCTGCTACCCACCAATTAGGATCTACAAATACCACTCCCATTTACCCCACATATCCAGTCCATAGTCTCATTTAAATCACCAATCACCCTCCATTTAGTATATCATTGATAATCTCAGTTTCCTTAAAATTCTTCTGTGGTACTGTAATCAGACTCCAAACATCCCAACTATGTTAGTAGCTATCCCTGCTTGCCATACGTTATTTGTACCAATGTGAAAAATTAACACCTTCTCTTACCCTCCTTCCTTCTACTGTATTTTCCTTGACATCTGCCTTAACCTAATTCCAACATTCTACCCTGGTTCCCATTTCTCCACGTCTGACAATTGAGTCACCCATAACCAGAGCCTCAATCCCACCCTCATTAGATCCCCTCCACTCCTGATCTCCCTTAACTTACCTGATACCTGCAGAATTCTCATCCTCCTTGCTTTTCTCTCTCTCACTACCCCGTTCCACCTTCCTATTGTCTTGTTCTGATGTCAAGATATTTCCTTATTTACAAATTCTGGCAGACAGTGCATTCGAACCCCACTGTCGGCAGCCCTGAAAATGGTTTTCAATGGTTTTCCATTTAATACCAGGCAAATGCTGGGGCTGTACCTTAATTAAGGCCACAGCCACTTCCTTCCCATTCCTAAGCCTTTTCTATCCTATCATCGCCATAAGACCTATCTGTGTTGGTGCGACGTAAAGCAAATAGAAAAAAAAAAAAAAAAATGTATATATTTACAAAGTGTTCATCATTGTGCATAGATTATTGTTAATTTTAAGAAATCACTTGACAATTCTTATACTGTTGGCATATTTCATAAAATGTAATTGTGCAGTGTATGGAAAATTAAATAAATAAATAAATAAATAAATAAATAAATAAATAAATAAATAAATAAATAAATAAATAAATAAATAAATAAATAAATAAATAAATAAATAAATAAATAAATAAATAAATAAATAAATAAATAAATAAATTTGTTTAAATTAATGAGTAACTGTTGCTGTAGTAAAACAATGGAAGTCATTAAAAATCTCTGAGGCATCCCCCTAGTCAACACTTGGGAGGGTCGTTATGGTGCTACCAAGTACCGTATGCTACAAAACAAAGGACTCTTCTTCTTCTTCTTCTGCAGCTTATCTGCACTATTCAGGGTTACTGTTCCTCGTTCTCTGTCCTACGCTACTTCATTATTTAGGTTCTTGTCTTGCAGTGGTGACGATTAGGAGGAGTGACTGCCCCCCAATTTGTGGAGAAAAATTACATTTTAATTCCATTTTAGCCATTTAAAACTAGGAATTATTAAAAACAAAAAGCAAATTATTCAAATCCTGTTGTCTTATTACCTAAATATTTCCTTTAATTACTTTAAAAATTGCTAAGTGGCTCAGACAGTTGAGGCGCTGGCCTTCTGACCCCAATTTGGCAAGTTGGATCCTGGCTCAGTCCGGTGGTATTTCAAGGTACTCAAATACGTCAGCCTTGTGTCGGTAGATGTACTGGCACGTAAAAGAACTCCTGTGGGACTAAATTCTGGCATCTCATCGTCTCCGGAAACCATAAAAGAGTATTTAGTGGGACGTAAAGCCAATAACATTATTATTACTTTAAATATTACAAGAATACTTTGCAGAAATATGCACAAAATGTGATTTGTTGCAGCCAACCAATTTTTCAGTGCCGTAGCAAGTAGTAGAGACTGACTTAACAGCATGTTAGAAGAACTATTAGTATCTGATGACATAAAACCTTAGTTGTGTACATGTGTAATTGTTCTTTTGGTAAAGTTTTATTGCGTAGTATTGAATCTAAAAATAAATTTAAAAAAACTATTATTGTTGCAGTTAATTTGGTAAACTGACAACCTTTACTTCTCTGTTGAAATTCACTCAGAAAGCGTCAAACACTTACCACATTATAGTTTTTTTTGTTTCAATTTTGTTGTCTACCCCTCACTATATTTCCCAGGCCCCCTGTGCATTTTTGTTTCAATATTGTTGTCTACTCCTCACTATATTTCCCAGGCCCCCTGTGCTTTTTTGTTTCAATACTGTTGTCTACCCCTCACTATATTTCCCAGGCCACCCTGTACTTGTTATTTTCTATACATTTTTGTGCCCCCTCACTATATTTCCCAGGCCCTCTGAACCTTTCTGTTTTCTATACGTTTTTGTGCCCCCTCACTATATTTCCCAGACCCCCTGCACTTTTTTGTTTTCTATACATGTTTGTGCCCCCACACTATACTTCCAGGCACCCCTGTACTTGTTATTTTCTATACATTTTTGTGCCCCCTCACTATATTTCCCAGGCCCTCTGAACCTTTCTGTTTTCTATACGTTTTTGTGCTCCACACTATATTTCCCAGGCCCCCCTGTACTTTTTGTTTTTTATACATTTTTGTGCCCCCTCACTATATTTCCCAGGCCCTCTGAACCTTTCTGTTTTCTATACGTTTTTGTGCTCCACACTATATTTCCCAGGCCCCCCTGTACTTTTTGCTTTTTATACATTTTTGTGCCCCCTCACTATATTTCCCAGGCCCTCTGTACATTTTTGTTTCCTATACATTTTTGTGCCCCCACACTTCCGATTCCCAATCACTGCTACTGTTATCTTGCCAGATCCACCACTTCAATGCTTCTTCTTCAACATCCATGCATGTAATGTTTTGGCCAACATAGTCATTGTCCCTCCATATTAGAAAGCCAAACCACCCCAATCTTTGCCTCGATGTTGATAGTTTTCAGACTGGGCAAGTTGGCCATGCGGTTAGGGGCGTGCAGCTGTGAGCTTGCATTTGGGAGATAGTTGGTTTGAAACCCACTGTCGGCAGCCCTGAAGATGGTTTTCTGTGGTTTCAAAATTTCACCCCAGGCTGTACCTCAATTAAGGCCACGGCCGCTTCCTTCCAACTCCTAGGCCTTTCCTAGCCCATCATCACCATAAGATCTATCTGTGTCGGTGCGACATAAAGCCACTAGCAAAAAAGAAAAAGATAGTTTTCAGAGTGCCCCGTATGTGGTCATTGTGGATTACAAACTATCCACGTCATGTCCATATCTATATGACAATCTAAGAATTATTTAGCCACCTAATTGATACCTTTATTTGCCTTTGGCAATTTTATAAAATCATTAATAGTACATGTTTCGACTGCTTCGCAGCCATCATCTGCTACATTCACGTAAGCTTAGGTGTAAATAAGGTAAAGGTATGCACAATATATGTTCTCGTATTAGCCTTGATATCTTCTGATAGGAAACTTAAAATTCTTAACTATTGGGGGAGGATGATGGAAGTGAGGGGGGGGAGGGGAAGAATGCTAAAAAAAGTGATTAATAACTTGTCCTTAACTAAAATATTGTTCAAATTTTTTCCTCCAATAAGAAGATAAAAACATCTTTTAAGTCTCCTTTTTAGCTTCTGTTCAGAAGCATATTTGAAAAAAAAACACTGATTAACGTTTTACCAAGTAATTACTTGAGATGTAATTAAAGTATAATTAAAACTTATTCTTAATTAAATTCCTAATAAAAACATATGTCAGCTTCCAGATCCTTTCAGGTGGCACCGCACATCCTTACCTGAGCTACCTCTATCCTTCTGATATCGTTCAATGGCGTACAGGATAGCTGGTCTCACAACTGTCCTGTAAATTTTTCCTTTAGGTTTTATCAGTAGCTTCCTACCACAGAGAACTCCTGACATTTCTCTCCAGTTTCTCCATTCTGCTTGGATGACATCTCCATTATTATTAAAGAATAGCACCCAAACGTTACAAAAATAAAATAACATAAATCCCAATTCTCTTTGCCATAGTCCATCAGAGATTTTGTTCTTCTGTTACAATTGGTGAAATGATATCGTTCACAAAGCCTGTCGCAGAGCTTACATATGCATTTCAAACATGGCTCATGGAGGCACTAGAGCACTCCGTAGATCGTTGTTTGGTTCAGTCCAGTTGCGCTTTACCATTGCGTCGGTCAAGTCGAATTCCAGTGGGGTGTCTGATTTTTTCCATGCTGTTGTAAAATCTGCCTCAAGTAACTGACTTGATGACATCACCTTGCAATTCCAAAGCTTGCACTTGTCCTTTGACTGCTTTACAGCATAAACTCGATTTTGCTTTGATTCAAGTGGAATGGTCAACTGCAAAAGACTTTTGAAGAAACCTAGATAAATTGTGATGCTGCCCCATTCATTTATAGATAACTGCTTCTCTATCATATTCCTCTATCATCACAGTGGTTTGACATTTGTACATATTTTAGATAACTTTCTTCTTTTGAATATTAAAATGATGATGATAATAGTAAACTATTATTACATTATTGCAACTTATTATTTAAATATTTATTAATTTTAAATAAAACTTAATTAATTTTTAGAATTAATAAAGTTAATTTAAATACTGTAACTCAATTAAATTGCATCCTCTGTTGGATGATTACATCTGCTACAAGCTAACTATGCGTGATCAAACAAATCCCATTTGTGCGGAATAATTACCTACTGGCGCTAGGAAACTTCAGCCAGTTGAGGGGTTCAAAAGCAAGCTATATAGAAAAATAAGAATATAAAATAGGATAAACACAATGACAGGTCAGCATTGGAAGAGACACATCAGTTGAGAGTGGCAGGCAGTCGAAAGAAAGCAATGTTACGGGGAGACCATTATAGAAAATGAAGATGCATGGATGATGACAAATGAGGGAAGAAGTCAAGCATTCCATCAAGGGTAAATATACCCATTACAGTTGCATCACTTGCACTATCTTATAATAAATATTCTGCTACTTCATTTCAGTTACAGAATTAAGTGTCTTTCGAGTCCAACTCATGTTTATGGTACTCCCAATTGTTTCTCAGCACTCGCTGATATAAAACAGGATACATGTATTTGTAGAGAAATGTACATGAAATGCTGGGCTGAGTGGCTTAGACGGTTGAGACACTGACCTTCTGACCCCAACTTGGCAGGTTTGATCCTGGCTCAGTCCGGTGGTATTTGAAGGTGCTCAAATACGTCAGCCTTGTGTCGGTAGATTTACTGACACTTAAAAGAACTTCCCCAGGACAAAATTCTGGCATCTTGGCATCTCCAAAAACCATCGAAAAATTAGTTAGTTGGACATAAAACTAATTTATTTATTTAGCATATGATGAATACAATATTATATACAACATGCACAACAACCATCTCAAGTTCATAACTAAAGTTTCACATCAAAAGTTCAGAGCCAGAAAAGAGCTTCGCTTGAGACACAGTATAAGTGCTGTATAGAACCTCTACAAACATGCAAAGGACACTCAAATGCAATGTGATCCACTGTCTGCTCCTCTTCTCTGCAATCGCATTGCGGTGATGTCTTCCGTCCCCATTTGAAGAGAGTGGCTCCACATCTACCTTGGCCGGTCCTAATTCGGTTTAGCATCCTCCACTGCCATCTGGGAAGGGAAAATCCATCTGGGCAATTGCAGGGGTTCTTAATGATGTGATAATGTGATAATGAGGATTGCTGTTGCCATTGTTCTTTCCAGGCACCCGATACATTAAAGGAGGTGTCCTGTAGATTCATCGCAGTACGCCAAGAAGGGTGTCTGGATTTCAGTCGTTAAGGTGGAGAAGCTGCTATGTCAGAATGAATAGGGAGGTGAGGATTGTTTTCTATTTTCTTCCATAAGTTAAGCAGTGACTGTAATCTTCTTAGGGTGGAAGTGGTATGTGGCTTAGGGTGGGAAGCCAATGTGTGTTAGTTGGTCAGATGCACCATGTAATGATACGCATTTCTTGGTTCAATAATAATAATAAGATTATTTTTGTTATTCTTTCTCTGTTAGGGTCTTCTAAGGACCATGAGATAATTTCAATGCTTCATCCTTCGTTGTTCCTTCTTCCTGCTCAATACTTCATCTGCTCACTATGGCTCCTTTTCCTCTTCTCGGACCATTTTGAGCCTGTTTTCTTTCCCTTGTGCCCTTGGAATCCTTCCATTTTTAATATTTTTTTCTAAAACCCTCTTTCTCTGTTGATTCTTCTTCCCTTATGTTGTTTTTTTCAAAATCTTCCTTGACTTCATGAATCCACATTGTTGTTGACTTCTTGTTCCAAAGATATTTGAAGATATTTGGTTAACCTGTTGTCATCCATTCTGTATAAATGTCCAAAAAAATATCAATCGCCTCTTCCACATTGTATCTGTTATGTTTTCTATGTTCTGATATATTTCATTATTACTTCCTGATTTCCAGAGTTCTGTTGTTCTTAGCGGGCCAAATATTTTCCGTATAATTTTTCTTTAACTTACTTCTAATTTACTCAGGTTGTAATTAAGTACCAGACATTCACTCACATATAGGCATTTATTATTATTATTATTATTATTATTATTATTATTATTATTATTATTATTATTATTATTATTGTTATTGTTATTGTTATTTACTTGAAATGGTGAATTTCAAGAACGAAATACTGCAGGCGAGCACAATGAGGTAGTTAACATCTGGAGAGTCGATGCAAGGATCATGCAAGAGTCTGCATCGTACAGAACACATGGCTGCCATATTCCTGCACACTGCTGCTATTCACCATTCAATTTAAGCTAGTCAGAGAATCTCTGAAAAGACAAACAATACTCAAATATTCAAAACTCACCAACAGATTAGCAGAAGTGATTACAGATAACCAGACACCTATTGCCAGCTAACCCAACTTATGAACAGATTTTGAATTTCAAAAATACCCAAAGGCATCAAACCCAAGATGTAAGTGCTGTTGACACCTTTAAGCGTTTAAAGAATTTAAATGGATCTTGCAATGTAAAGGGTGGTTTTGAAAGTAAGCCTAGGTTTTCGGAGGTGGCGAGATGTCAGAATTTTGTGCCACAGAAGTTCTTTTACGTGCCAGTAAATCTACCAACACGAGACTGACGTATTTGAGCAGCTTTATCAAAAGGATAATTTGTTTATCTATTTCCATTACTTATTCATTAAGAGTATGATTCTTAATCTTTTCTTATTCAGAATCCCCATATCAAGAATATACTCACTGTCACAGTCACGTTCACCATCGCAGACCCACTCGAGGGGGACGCAGTTTTCTTCATCACAAGCAAACCCCTCGTAAGGCCTTCGATTACTTGGATAGCAGGTCACAATTCTGTTGGAAGTGTCGTAGTATTGATTTTCTGAAAATAGAAAATAATAACATCTATGCTTTAATTTACAGTACATAACAGACTCTTCTGATTACTGGCAACTGCATGAACCCTTTGCATTACAGACAGGTCGTTATTGGTGCTTCAGTTAATGACTAGGGATTTCTTGGTCATTACTCGAGCCCGGAATATATGTAAGATAAAAATGAGAAATATGTACACACATATGTAATAAATATATAACTTAATATCTAAGCTTTATCTGATGTATTCTTGTACACAGAAAAGGAAACAAAACTGAAAAAAGTTAAAAGTGCAGATGTTATTCAACCTCTAAATTTCATTTGGAGGCACAATTAATAACTAAATAGTTTTCCAAATTTTCTGTGGTCATCGAATGCCTTATGTCTGTTAGGATGTTGTTATATATAGGAAAAGACATTTCAACTTCACATGAAGTCACTGGTGTGTATTTCAAATTGCCCGGCAAAGAAATATTTAATTGAAGTCTTGCTCAAGCAACGATGGTCCTTATTAAGAGAGAGAAGAAATTTGATCTCATCAAACACAAATATGTTTATTACAAAAATGTTTCTGAAGACTTTTGAATGGAGTGTAGCCCTTTATGGAAGTGAAGCATGGGCAATAACCAAAGAAGAAAGAAAGAAAGAAAGAAAGAAAGAAAGAAAGAAAGAAAGAGAGAGAAAAGGCGCTTTTGACATGTGACATTAAACCGGGGACTGAAGAAGGGATCACAAAAGAAAAGTCATAAATCTGAGAGGAGAAGAATGTGACAAAGTTTGTGCAAGGGAAGATTGCTAGACACAGCTCGATACACCCGACTTGCACCGTCAACATAGTTAAGGGACATGATTATTTGACACAATACCTCACTTTAAATTATCTCATTAAGTGTAGATGTTAGAGACATGCAGGCTTTTTTTAACTATTTTTAAGTGTTTAATTAAAAAACTTATTTAGATGTAAAATCAGTAAAAGAATAATTGTGTTTTCTTTCAAATGCGTTTTATTCCCGCAAAATATTTATAATATGTAATATTTATCAAAATATTTTTTTACGCATAGAAATATATAAAAAATATGTAACTTTAAACTTCTGGAATAATGGTCCTTTTAGTACGATTCGCCAACATTACGTATAATCCACGCTCTAGTCATTACTGAGGTTCGGAGGTTCCCGAGGACATTTTACCCAAAACCTGAAAAATAACTTTTAATAATGGGTTCCTGATGCTGTTAAAAGCAATTTTATGTTGCATATTTTGCTCATTTTACTGATATAAGGTAATATTTGGTTATATTTTCAGCATTTTTGTTTAAATTTAGGCGTTGTTTTAACAAGGTACATGTTATCTGCATCAAGTTTCAAACACAGGATTTCAAATACTGTAGTAGATGTATTTTAATTTCTTTTCCAGAAACAAATAGGTAGCATGTTTAGAAGACATGATGTCAAGAAAGCGATGCTGTACGAACATATGCCGACAAATACCAAAAAGCATGCTAATACATTTTTTGTTATTTTTTTGAAAACAGAGTGAGAACTGTGTCGAAGGGCTATGCTCCTGAATGAATGTATACATTTTTAACATATGTACTGTAGCTCTGTCAGTTTGTATGATTAAATGTGTCTGCTCTATTATTGCTTTTCACTTTTTGACATGTTTGTTGATACTAATACTTGCTAGCTATCTCTGAAATGTTTAAGTCATATTTTACCTTCTTTTAGGGCATATTTGCTTGGATATTTTGTACTTCTTTAGGTCATGAATTTCTGAACTCTAGTCATTACTCTCGTGTATGTTGCGACTTGAAATCTTATCCAGAACTGGGCAGGCCATAAATTTGTTCAACACTATGAGAATCCTATTCACCTTCAACTCTGAGTTTGGATGTTGCAATGCTAAGTTTTCCCTGTCTTTACCTATAGTTTTGAAGGCTGGATGCTGAACCCTTTGTTGGAGAGGCAGACTGGAGCTTTTGAAATGTATAGAAGAATGCTTTGAATATTCTGGGTAGAAAAGGAGACCAATGAGGAAGTCCTCAACTTGTTAAATAAGAAAGAAAGAGCTTGTAACAACTATCAACGAGTGAAAGCTCTTATATATCGGGCAGATCATGAGAGGGGGGAATTGAAGGACAATGATCTGTGGGGATACGGAGAAATTCCCAGCTTAAAGTCCTGCGCTGCTGGTATGGATGAACTTGTATTGAAATCTCTCGAGCAGCTGTGACCTCTTGTCCAAGTATCGAAGGCCTTAGGGTTTGCTGTTTATATAAGTCATATTTAGCCCGTATTGTCAACTTTAAACAGTTTTATGATATTATCAACAAAAAGTTCCAGCTTTACAATACCGGTACTAAAAAAATTTAATCTTTAAAACAAAGTTAAAGGAACAGGTTTTGTTCCTCTTGAGAACATCTTCAGTCTTGGGAAGAACAAAAGTTAAATGGCAAAGATAAAAGCATATTTAATATTTTATTACGCACGTCTTCAATAAACTTAAATCTACAATTTTTTGCTTTACGTTGCTCGGACACAGATAGGTCTTATGTCGATGATGGGACAGGAAAGGGCTAGGAATGGGAAGGAAGCGGCCGTGGCCTTAATTAAGATACAGCCCCAGCATTTGCCTGCTGTGAAAATGGGAAACCCTGGAAAACCATCTTCAGGGCTCCGACAGTGGAGTTCGGACCCACTGCCTCCCGGACGCAAGCTCACAGCTGTGCGCCCCTAACAGCATGGCCAACTCACCTGGTAAACTTAAATTTATAAGGTCTGTTCATTGTTGAATCTTTGTGTGCAATTTAGCATCATTCAACATTGAACAGACCTTATAGCTTTATGTTTATTGAAGACATATGTAATAACATTTTAAATATGCTTTTATTTTGCCATTTAACTTTTGTTCTTTCCAAAGCTGAAGATGTCATCAAAAGGAACGAAACCTGTTCCTTTAACTTTGTTTTAGAGATTAAAGTTTTTGAGTAGGCCTATTGTGAAGGTGAAACTTTTTATTGATAATATCATAAAACTGAGCAGGTGTTTCATAAGTAATCATAATCAATTGGATCGGCAGTCTTCATAGGGAGAGAGCGTCCTAAGGAAAAGAAGGAGCAAGGTAATGGGAAGGGTAGCAACAATAGTAATCAGAAGTTTAAGTGATTAGTAAACTTTGCACGGAACTCCGATGCATTTTAGGAAACAGAATGCAGTGAATAACGGAGAGTAAATAGGATGAAAAGCAATGCGGTTTCACACCATGGAGGGGCTGTGAGGATCAGATTTGTAGTGTGTGCTAAGTTACTGAAAAATGCCATGAGAGCAGTAGGCAGTTAAATTTCATAGATCTGCATATGGCAGAGCACCAAGGGAAAAGGTGCTGGCCATTTTGATGGATTACATTGTCAGGGGTAGTATATTACTGGCAATCAAAAGCATTTATACAATGAGTTCTTGGTTCAAAGTAGTTACGGGGGTTACACAAGGCAGGGTTGTTTTACTCTTATTATTATAGTTTACATGTGTCATTTACTGAAAGCCTGTCATCTACTATCTTCAAGCTTGAAAAGAGATGCAACAAGTTTGATATGAAAATTAGTGTTTCCAAGACTAAAGTGATGTCACCTAGGGAATACAAAACTGGAACAGCTGGATCAATTCAAGTATTTAGGATGTGTATTCTGTCAGGATATGAATACATAAATTTATTTGAATATTTATTACGTGATGGAATACCAAAACAGAAGATCGAGATAAAGTTTGAGGGAAAGAGAGTAAGAGGGAAACCGAGAACTTTTTGCTATTGGCTTTACGTCGCACCGACCGAGATAGCTCTTATGGCGATGATGGGATAGGAAAGGCCAAGGAGTTGGAAGGAAGCGGCCATGGCCTTAATCAAGGTACAGCCCCAGCATTTGCCTGGTGTGAAAATGGGAAACCACAGAAAACCATCTTCAGGACTGCCGACAGTGGGATTTGAACCCACTATCTCCTGGATGAAAGCTCACAGCCGTGTACCCCTAACCGCACGGCCAACTTGCCCAGTGGTGACCTAGAACAAGGTGAATCGATTCAATAAAGAGGAATGCAAGAAGAAGAAAACTGGAGTGGGACAAAATGATGGAAGAGGAATGGTGGAAGGAGAGAGGAAGGTGGAGAATTGCCATAAATGCCCCGACTGGGCAGGAGCTGCTTAAGGAGTAAGGAGGAGGATGATTTATTATGTGATGCTGCCAAGTTTCGACAGTATTGGTACTCTAGAATGAGCCTACTGAAAGTTCAAATAAATGCTTGAAGAGATACATCCCAAGTCATGTAAATTACCATACCAATAATGACGTTTGGTCTCCAAAGAGTCCTGGTGCTGGTCTTTCGAACTGATGCCATATAGACGAGGATAAGGTCCTACCTGTGATGAATTCTAATGCTGAAGATGACACACACCCAGCCCTCGAGTCACTGGAATTAACTAATGAAGGTCGAAACCCCTGACCCGGATGGGAATTGAACCCAGGACCCCACTAACCATTTAGCCATGGAGCCGGACAGTTATCATACTGATATACATGGACTCCAGCATGATAACATAATTTTGTAATAAGGTTACCAACTATTATAAAATAAATGGGTATAATCTACCACAAAATTAAATATTCTAATGTACTGTATTTGATTCAGAGCCGTGCTTATTTCCTCCCAGGCAATGTCTCATATGTTGTTGCTGCTGTGATATTTTTGAGTCCTACCATACACAGTAGAAGAGCTGGAGAGCTCCAATCAAAGAAAAACTTCAGCAGGGAAGGAATTTAAACACAGACCTCAGAGCTGACAGGAACGCCCCATGGCAAGTACACTACGGTTAAACCGGCTGAAACCCATGGTGTGTTTGTTTTTGATAGCAGCTAGGCAATCAGTCATTTTTGGAAATGTTCGTCTAGTAGCCATATGGCATGTGTCAAGTGCACTTGGACTCGCGGCACTTGCAGATTTAGCAACACCGCCTTGCAAAGTCCATTTGAATTCATCAGCGCAGGAATCTGCTTGGGTAACTTACTGTAAGTGGCCTGGTACAGGTCTTTCGAGTTGACGACATATAGGCGACCTGCGCGTATATGAGGCCTATGATGAATTCTAATGATGAAGATGCAACACATACCCAGCCCCTGAGCTATCGGAATCAACCGATGAAGGATAAAATCCTCGACCTGGCTGGGAATCAAACCCTGAAACAAACGCCAGCATGCTGACCATTCAGCCAAGGAGCTGGAACTCCAGCAGCTGATACAATGATAATGGCGTGAGATATCAATTTTTTTTTTCAAATTATTTATTGGTATGGACAACGCTCTAACACTCATATACCTGGTTCACATTGTTTCTGATCATCCCGTGTGGAGAGGAATGTTTTTTAACATACCATCATCATCATCATCATCATCATCATCATCATCATCATCATCATCATCATCATCATCGTGTCTCCACTCCAGCAGGCCAAGTTTAAGAATGAACAAGCCTTCACTCTTACATCTTTCAGATGCATGGTTAGTGGCCATCACAGCTATTAGTCTATCACATTTCTTACAAAGGTAGGAAATAATAATTATTATTCTTGACTTACCAAATAATTTGGTTTGTTCTCCAGGTCCTGTAGTTTTATTCTGCTTCCCTTGTACAGCTTTGTGTGAAGGAGTCACCAGTATTCTCAGTTGAGGCGACAGAGCTGAAAAAATCATGCAAAAACTTCATATGATGAAGTAGTACCGCATGTAGAAATTTTGTAGCACAAGCTTGTTAGTGGATGTAGAACAATCCTAGCATTTACTATGATTTGAAGAGTGCACTGACATCTACTGTGGCCCAGGGGTTTTGATAGCTGAGTTACCCAGGCACCCATGGTTCAATTCTTACGCAGTGCACAGAGCCACATCTCTTGTTATGGATTTCAAATTAACAGGAAAGTCTACAGTGAAACGTCTCATTTACAGACGTCAAAGAGATGGAACAATTTGTCCGCATCTGAGGAGAATCCTTTCTTGGGAGGGAGATTGCACAATCTAGCTGTAAATTTTTAAAATGCATTCTGTAATACTTCTTCTATTTAAACAACTATAAAACAACAGACAAGTGAGTAAAGAGAAAAATGAAGTTACTGTTACTGTAGGATTGATCATCGTAACTGAAATTAGGACCCATTAGTCAGCTAAAATTTATGACACTGTATTCATCTGCTTTTAGCTAAAGGTATGGAATAGCTAGCAGGCAACCCTTTTTGCAGGGCCTCTCAAGGTGCATGCGCCTGGTGCAGGCGCTGTGCACGGTGCAAAAGATGACTTTGCTTGGCTGACCAGAGTGCAGATCCCCACTCCTTGATTTGGAGCAATAGCGCTGTCTCTCTCTTTCCTCACGCCTGTGTCGCTCGCTCCCCCTGTCTCCCTCTTCCTCACTTGCTCCATAGCGCTCCAAATCCAAGCTGAATTGAGCCGAGTTGAACCGAGCTTAGCCGAATAGCCCAGAGACGAAGCGTTGGTCTGAGCCGAGCGGGACCGATGCACTGTACACAGGAACTCTGCGCCACTGTTTGCACGCGTGAGATTTTGGGCGTTTGAGATGCCCTGCCTTATTGTCTTCTTGTCAATACAGTACATTTCTGTACAGTCCTCAAAACAAAGTTTTCCATTTTTAAGACAAAATCATCATCACCGAGCTCGACAGCTGCAGTCGCTTAAGTGTGGCTAGTAATCAGTAATCAGGAGACAGTGGGTTTGAACCCCACTGCCGGCAGCCCTGAAGATGGTTTTCCGTGATTTCCCATTTTCACACCAGGCAAATGCCGGGGTTGTACCTTAATTAAGGCCACGGCCGCTTCCTTCCCATTCCTAGGCCTTTCCTATCCCATTGTCGCCATAAGACTTATCTGTGTCGGTGCGATGTAAAGCAAATAGCAAAAAAATAAATAAATAAATAAAAAGATATCATCATCATCATCAGTTCTCTGCTCTAACAGGAGGCTTATTCCATTATTGTTGAAAGCAATCCCTCTTTTTCCTATTATGCTAACTTGTTATGTTAGCTGAAGATGGTCCTAAATAGGGACCAAACTAGTCCTGAAATAATAAAATAGGTTGTTTAATGCAACTGATGTAGTGTTGATTAGGTGGAACATCCTTTAAGGGACCTTCATTGAAATTATGTCCATCACAGTCGAGAGTTTTTCTGTCAGGTATTAGGTTTATGAGGCGTAGGGAGTCCTCCACCTTCTTTCACCGATACCTTTATTGGACATCTTCCATTTTTCTCCCTGATTATGTTAATAAAGGATGTAATCACCACCATCAGCGCACAAGGATAAGTGAGGATTTACAGATAGTAGAAGTATTCAGTTAGCAGTTTGTAAAGATTGTTGGTTACAAAGATAATGTTGAGTAAGATAAGGTGACTAATATAAACGAAGTATTGAAATTTACTTACGACAACAAAGATATGCTATTAAGATATGAATGATGAAAACTAGAAAAGCAGCTGGGTTTGTTAAGATTCCTGGGGCTATACTAAAAGCGATTAGTCGGGAAATATTACCATTTGATTACTCTTTGCATGAATGAGCTATACCGAATGAATGGAGAGTTGCTATAGTAGCCCCTGTGTACAAAGGGAAGGGTGATAAAGATAAAGCCGATTATTACAGGCCAGTCAGTTTGACATGTTCCATGTAAGCTATGGGAAATCTTTCTTTCTGATTTTATTAGATATGTTTGCAAAAATTACTAACTGTTTTGATACAAGGCAGTTTGGGTTTAGGAATTGTTATTCCACTGAAGCTCAACTTGTAGGATTCCAGCAAGATGTAGCAGATATTTTAGATTCAGGAGGTCAAAGGAACTGCATCGCTATTGAACTATCTAAGGCATTTGATAGGGTAGATCATGGGAGACTACTGAAAAAAAATGAGGGCAACTGGACCAGATAAAAGAGTGACAATACAACGGGTAGTTACATTTCTAGATAAGAGAACTCTGAGAAGAAGAGTGAGGCACTATCTGATCCTGTAATCATTAAAAGGGGAATTCCTCAAGGCAGTATTATCAGTCCTTTATGTTTTCATTTATACATATAAATGATATGAGTAAAGATCTGGAATCAGAGATAAGGCTTTTTGCGGAAGATGTTATACTGTATAGAGTAATAAGTAAGTGACAGGATTATGAGCATCTGAAAAAAAGACCTCGATGATGCTGTGAGATGGTAAACAGGGTGAAAAGTCAAGTTGTGAGTTTCACAAAGAGGAAAAGTCCCTCAGCTTTAATTACTGTGTTGTTGGGATGAAAGTACATCATGGAGATTACTGCAAGTGCCCAGATGTAAATATAAGGAATGGTCTTCATTGGGATAATTACATTAACAGGATTGTAAATAAAGGTCTCTTCTTCATGTAGTTACAAGAGTATTTAGCATTTGAAGTAACAATGTAAATGAGAGATCGTGTAGACTCTGGTACGACCCCAATTAGAGTAGAGTTCCAGTGTATGGGACCCACGCCAGGACTAATTGATTCAAGAACTGGAAAACATCCAAAGAAAAGCATCACAATTTGTTCCGGGTGATTTCCGGCAAAAGAGTAGTGTTACAGAAATTTTGTCAGCTTTGGGCTGGAAAGACTTGGGAGAAAGGTGGCGAGCTGCTCGGCTAAGTGGTATGTTCTGAGCTGTCAGTGGAGAGGTGGCACACAATGATGTTAGTAGATGAATAACGCTGAGTGTGTTTCTAAAAGTAGGAAAGATCACAATATGAAGATACATTTTGGAATTCAGAGGACAAATTAGGGGCAAATATTTGTTTGCAGGAAGAGGAGTTTGCGACTGGAATAATTTACTAAGAGAAATGTTCAATAAATATCCAACTTCATTGAAATTATTTAAGGAAAGACTAGGTAAACTATAGACAGAGAATCTGCCAACTGCCAGGTAATTGACTGATTGAACATATTTTGGGAAACTGTCATCCACTACAGCTGGTCTAGCAGTGAGAGGATTGCCGCTGTATGCTGCTCCTTTAGAGAAAGATTATTTATTTGCCAGGAATAGAGAACCAGGTGATGTGGAAAAGGTAGTAGAAGAGTAAATTAATAAAGTAGAGGATGGAAATCCAGGACTAAAATTATTTTCTGATATCTATGGTGTTCTCAAAGGGGGCGAGAGGGAAACTAATTTCGGGTGATAGATATCACAAATTCCACTGCTTAAATATTGTCCCAAAACATGCCAGAATGATGAAAGAGCCTTATTGTCATTTAAAAACTTTCTTTTGGGTAACAGAAGAAGTTTGTTCTCTGAGAATTTTGAAAAAAAATTATAATTTATTATAACTCCAACAGAAATTAATAAACTTATTTCCCAATCTATCATAACTGTCTCAGATTGAAAATAATTGACAGTTCTCTATTTATATATTTAGGTCCACAGTTTAGTACAAATTAACAAAACAATGGAGTTACAAGATATTAATATCATTCTATATTGATGATTTTTACTTAACAAAATAATTTTTTTAAATTATGCCCTTCTATTCAATACATGTACCGATCTTTTGATGGAGTGATTTTAATCAAACATTTTTTGGCAGTGAAGAAATGTTAAAAACTATATGAATTTATGTACATTTTTCGTTAAGTTTTTAACAGGATATTTTTAGTTATCACTAACCTTTTATCAGTATGAAATGATGTTAAATTCATGTAATTTTTAACATTTTTTCACTGATATAGATCATGGTCATCAGCTCATCACTTACACTGAGTACTGAGCACGTATCTCAATCAGGTATTGATTCCCAAAAGGGGATATTTGGATTTTCTCTATTAATTGTCTAACAACTAAATATAGTTTTATTTATTTATTTATTTATTTATTTATTTATTTATTTATTTATTTATTTTATCAATGAGCTATTAGCTCAAGGGAGGAACTACCCTTTATACTTATGGCTTTACAATTAATGGTAAAAATATTTAATATTCCTAATATAATATATGCTGCCATTGACGGTTTCCCGGCCCGTACTTCTAGACATGACATAGACTTTTGGGCTCATGCCGTGTCAAGAAAATAAGGTGAAATTCTTTACGTTTTGCAAAGAACTGTGCTCTGCATCATCAGAAGGAAATCTCGACTGTCCACTAGAAAAGCTTCTTAAACAATCTGTCCATGAGATTTTCTTCTGATGATGCAGAGCACAGTTCTTTGCAAAACGTAAAGAATTTCACCTTATTTTCTTGACACGGCATAACCCCAAAAGCCTGTATTATGTCTATAATATATGTTGTCCACTATTTTGGCAATACATGGCAGATAATTAATAGTTATATTTAATGTAGCAATAATAATTAGTACATTTGTATATATTTTTGTTACAAAAATCTAAAATATCTATGAATTAATGTTAAATTCATAAAGTTTTTAACATGTTTTCACTGAATATGGCTCAAATGTGCTGAAACATGTTTGATTAAAATCACTCCATCAAAAGGTGGATAGATGTATCAAATAGAAGGACGTAATAAAAACTCTTCTTTTGTAAAGTGAAAACAATAAAGGTTATGAATATTTACGTGTATTTAAACATGTAATGCATATTTTTTTTCAGTTTTCAACAGGAAATTTATAGTTATTTTTAGTGCATATGAAACCACTGCCTAGTAATCATTAGCCTTTTATTAGTATGAACTTGAGGCATAATTATATTTTTTAAAACAAGTATATCGTTAGTTATGCTATGCCTCTTTGGCAAACCTACTTCGGATCAAATTAGATAAATAAACAATGCAAATAGAAAATAGCCAGCCCCACGGTGTAGGGGTAGCGTACTTGCCTCTTACCCAGAGGCCCCGGGTTCGATTCCTGGCCAGGTCAAGGATTTTTACCTGGATCTGAGGGCTGATTCGAGGTCCACTCAGCCTAAGTGATTACAATTGAGGAGCTATCTGACGGTGAGATAGCGGCCCCAGTCTAGAAACCCAAGAATAACGGCCGAGAGGATCCGTTGTGCTGACCACATGACACCTTGTAATCTGCAGGCCTTCGGGCTGAGCAGCGGTTGCTTGGTAGGCCATGGCCCCTTGGGGCTGTTGTGCAATAGGGTTTGGGGGGCGGGGAACAAAAATGCTGCCCTTAGAAGAAACTACATTGCCAACACAGCATTTACATATATAAGGACTGAGTATCACCTTAAAAAGTAAAAAAAAGTCTTATATTACCCTCCTTTTCAAAACGAAGAAACCATCTATGTTAGATGAGATACATGTTTCAGCCTATCTAAAGACCAACAAGGTCGTATCACTCGAGATGACAGCCTTCTAATGAGTAAGTTAATTGAGCCTTTTCTTTTCACGTGATATTTTTGGGTTTGTTTGTTTCATCCATTCATTCCTTTTTTCTGATTGCAGATGATGCACACTCATTATCCTCTTAATGGCGGTCTCACTACGCTGCGAAACACAGATTTTCATATTTAATAGGATTAGCAAGTTTTTATGCCAATCAAATGAGTTTTTAGACGAGTGGAATTCTTTCTACCTCAACATGTTTGTATCTTTTTAATATGTTTATGATCATTGTCTTTTAATTCCACACACTTTTTTTTTGTGTGTTTTTATTTGTTTCTATAAATGTGATATTTGAGCTTCTACTGAGGATAGCCTTTTAGATAGGCTAATATAGATAGCATATGATGCTACAGTCGACAATCGACTCTATGTACACATACTTAACACACACACAGAAAAAAATATACAATTGACTCTATATACACCTTTAACAAATATATATACATAATATTCATATTATATGTTCTCCATAATTACATTGGCAGTAAGCTAGAGATACTTATTATTTATATATATATATATATATATATATATATACTGGATACAGGATATATAGATATTATTACATCTAATATAGATGGTTTTTGTATTGAAAAGGAGGACAATATAAGACTGTATAATTTGTAAAGTGATATCAGTCAATATGGAATGCAATTTATAACATGCAAAGGACTGAGTATTATATCATTTGCTGATATATTTCCCATACAAAACATTTATGAATTTCAAAATCATTTGTTTTCACTGGATGAACTTCTGAAACATTTAACTATTGTATGTATGAGAGATTTGTACTTTACCATTCCTCCACAGTAGTGGGACTCCAACAACGGGCTGAAATATCTGCCGACTTCTCCGTTCACCTTTCTTACTGCTGTTGCCAGAACTCTCCAAGTTCTTGCCTGTTGCCTCTTCACTGCTCTCATTAATTGAAGGGACAGACTTTGTGATTCTCAAGTTTTCCTTCTCATTGTGATCCGTCTGATGTATAGTCGTGTCTTGATAATTCTCTGGGACAGAACTGTTCAGTTGAGATATGATGTCACTGATAGTAGATAGAATTACTTCATCTGTGTTTTCTGTGTTCATATACCTCGGGTATATCACCAGAAGGCAAACAACTACAATTCCTCTCATATCTGGAGATGTTGCCAAGGCTGATGTTATAACAAAACTGAGGTCCCGCCTGTCTTGTCGCAGAGTTATAAGAATGTATTTTGGTACTCAGCCATCCAAACCAGTTTTTCTTTCTTTAACATTAATAAGGTTTCTTTGTTATGCCAGTCAATAGGTGAGTGAAGGATGCAGAGGAATTTCCTTGCTACAGGGTGTTTATAAATTGCTGATAACACCAAAACAACAATAAGAATCTGATCTACAAGTTAGTAAAATATTTGGTCCTCTCACTCAGTTAGGACTGATACAGATCCCGGTCATCAGTTCCATACACTTACTCTGAGTATGTATTTCAATCAAGTATTGTTTCCCAAAGTGGATATTTGGATTTTCTCTATTAATTGTCTGACATAACATAGAGTTTTATTTATTTTTTCTGAGTATTGTCCCAGTGAGTTATTGGCTTGAAAGACAGACTGCCTTTTGTAGTTATGGCTTTACAATGAATGGTCATTTTTTTAAATATTCATATTATATGTTCTCCACAACTACATTGGCAGTAAGCTGGAGATACTTATTGTTTCTTATTATTTTATTATTTAGCATATGATGCTACAGTTGACAGTCGACTCTATGTACACATTCTTGACACACACACACAGAAAAAAGAAAGATATACAATAGACTCTATATACACCTTAAAAAAATATACCGTGTTGCCCCACCAGTTAGGTTACCCGGTGCCAACTAAACTGATTGGCAGTAAAAACACAACACAGAACAAAGATCTAGTTGATAGGAACGAAACGGAAGCGTGATAAACACTACACACCCAGAAAACACCAAAAGGAACATAGAAAAAAACCAACTTACCTCCAGGTGGTAGGAAATAAACCGGTGGATCAAGCTACCAACCGACAGTGTGTCAAATAAATGTGGCGTGGAAATAAAGACAAAACTTCCTTTTTTTTTTTTTTAAGAATATATATAATTCATCAAACTCAGGTTAATAAATTTTAAAAAATGACAACCTCGTAGTTAGTAGTATTTAAAAAAAAATAGGTACCAGAAACTAAATAAAATCAGATGACATAGGATTAAAATAAGGAGGCCTTTAAAATTCAATAAGATTAATTTAAATTAGGTAAAATAAGGGAAGCAGACCTCACTTAAAACCACAGGAAAACACAATTAAACTCAAGAAACACCAAAAGATAAATTAAAGAAAAATCATTTTAAAAAAAACCGCCGGACGGTAAGAAAGTAATGAAAGTAAATTAAATGGTACCTTGAGTTAGGAAAAGACCAAAATTAAGGAATTAAAACACAAAACGCCAGTCGGCAAGAAAGATATAGGCTGCAGAAAGTATTACAATCACCTCAACCAGTTTACTTAGTAACAACCACCAAATCATTTATCAGTGGATTCCATTCGGAAAGGATACCTTGTTAAAAATTAGAAAATACAACCTTCTTGGTTCACCGTTATTCCTTGAGAGTTTCCTACTCTCTATCCGTTTCACATCAACAAACGGGTACCACTAATACGGTGGGAGTTCCAGTCATGGGATGCTAAGTGCTTTTCATAATAATTTACAAAGGGAAAGAAACCCTCCACACAAACATAGAAGGAAAAGGGAAAGAGAGCAACTGGGGTGCCCAAGAAACAGTAAATGCGCAACGGGGTGTCAAAAATACAGAAACAACATCAGACAGGGTAGTCTCCCAACATAAAAATCATCACCAACATCATTCCATTACAAAATCAACATCCATTACCCCGGCAACAAAAGCAATTGTTAAACCATGGGAGAACCAATCCCGATGGAAGAACCAACAATGGGACCAAAACAATGGAGGCCAGAAGGGCAAAGATCATACGCAAAACACGTATAAAGCCCCCCAAAAAAGGTAAATTAAATTAAAATAAACCAGCATAGCACCAATAATCCCTACTGGATCTCCCACGTATTACCCTACCTTTTAAAAACCAAAATAAATTTCAGAGCAGCAGTATCATCTTTACGGTGTGATGATAATAATAATAATAATAATAATAAAAATTTTACACCACTGCTTTTCTTTGAAAATTACCCCAAGTAACACTTAAATTCCATTACAAGAAATGTTATACACTAGGTAATCTGAATTAACAAGGTCTTTTCAACCCGATACTTTGTTTTGGAAGAGCACAATAATTTTACCCAACAATGAAAAGGTCCACATCATTATAATCGAAACGCACTACTTTGATAATTAATAAGTTTCCACCGAAGAAATCACACGAACAGTTCACCGCTGATGAAAATACCAAAAAAAACAAAGGTTGACTTACAGGATGGTTGCTTGCTCAATCAGTAGTATGATATATACATGGCTCGGCCATGTGTACTTTACCAGTTGGAGATATTCCTTTGCAGCATTTTAAAAACAATCACTCACTACGAGGTTACAAATTGAGAAAAAAGGAAATATTATGAGGGTGTGGAGCACATCCCCACATCCTTACGATTTACTATCCACCCTCCATGATGCTATCCCAAAGCATCACTTTGAGTACAGAACGCCAACGACCTTTAGCCATGATTGCCAAGCAGCAACTGCCTGCTCGCTTCGCTTCCCTCTCTCTCGCGCCAGAGAGAGTATCTACATCAAGATGGCTGACACCAAGCGCTGATTGGCCGGAGCAGCTTCAAGGAGAAAGGGGATAAGTAGTTCCCAACATAGCCGTAGATGGCGGTAACAATCAGAGCTCACATGCGCTCGCAGAGATAAACATGAAATATTGTGAGAACACCGTTGAAAGCAGAAGAAAATTACAACACAGTTTTCTACACCGTAATAGGCAAACTCAAAACGTTGGTGGAAAGGAGACAAACGAAACCTCGGTTTCAGCCTCCCCCCCTTTAAGGGTTACATATCTTCTTACATCACTCCTTGACGTAGTCCAGTGTATGAAATTAAGCTAGATTTTAAGTGTTTCAGTCCACAACAAATAAAAGTCACTGGTACCAAGTCCATCTTCAGATTGTCATAGCATGCAGAAGTTAAAGCATTCCAAAACGGGCAATGTACATAGCTCACCACCAATCAACCATTAAGTTCATTGAACACAGTTCAAGGTCCGGAAGTTATAGGTTACGATAAACTTACACAGCGCCACAACACAGTTTTTCTTTTGAAATTCACAATCTCCAAACAGTTTAAAGATTCAATTTTCCTACATGTTTTACACCAAGTTCGCTTTAGATTACCTTTCACATACAGTTTCATAGCAAACGCTTTACCCTAACCATTCCTGAGTTCATGTGGAATCTGGAAGTTTTTAAAAATTTTCACATAACCAGAACCAATGTTCTTCGCTTGCAGACTTCAATCACCAAACACATCTTGTTTACAAGTTCAATGGACCTTTAGAAAATCGTATTTTAAGTCCACTACAGTTCAGGGTAGATCACCTAACATTTCTTACAGTACCCTTCCAACCTTTAAACCAATTTTCTTTGTTAAATCGGGTTGCTAATAAAGAAACGCACCATCAAGATTGTTTCAATTACAGCGAAATGGCCCGCAAGAGAAAAAACAAGGACCAAAGGGAGGGAAGGAAAATGCAACGTTGGTGAGTAATCAAAAATAAGGTGATAAAATCCAAAATATCCAGGTCACGAGATTATTTAGGTTGGCACTAGTGTATATCTTTGGCTTGAGAAGGTACCAAGAGCAAGGAAAACAAAAAATAAGTAAAGGAAAGGAAAGGAACCATACTAAACAGAATATTTTCCAAAAAAAAAAAGCAAGGAGCAAAAATTACAATAACAGATGTCACATGCATACAATCGGAGCACAATCAAGGTTTCCGATATCAGAAAGAAACCACCTAAAATAAGGTCAATTAAAATTTACACCAATTAATTAAGGAGAATTAATGCCCTCAACGAAGGAGCACACTTACATATTAAATACAACACGGTAGCTAGGCTACGCACAGACACAGCTTAACCTTAGGAAAGGAAAACTAAACGAAGCCCAATTACTCACTTTAGGGAGTTTCAACAAGATGACTAGACGGTAGATACATGATTGCAAAAAAAAAAACCACGTACCTCGAAAAGTACAGTTTAGGAAATAGGCAACATGACCATGCAATTCCACAGAACTGCCACAGAAACGCCGCAGAACCACCCATAGTGGAGCCAACCAAAGGCTAGATTACCAAATATACTACAGAAATCTTCCCAAAATTAGGAATACTCAGGTTTACAGTGCCACACAAGAAATCACATACATAACCCAGTAGAAAGAAAATATGACACAGTATAGCGATCAGAATAAGTACACCAGAAAGACAAGTTTAGCAAAAAACAAATCCATGGCTACAGGGTAAAGGTTTACTCAGGAAGAGCAAATTGATAGAACGGACGGAGACATCTAGAGCTCAAATAGATGGAGGGCACGCGTTCAAGTTGGTCATCAACGACCAAACTATCAACAGCATCAGGTAACGAGTAACCGGGATGGACAGAATTAAATTTCACAAGACCATAGCAGTACCATGGGAAAAACATAACAGGAGAGGTTTTGAGAAAATAAAATTTCATGAGTTTAGAGACGAGCACAACCCAAAGACCAACCAACGTCCGCTAACTCCAGTTATTTCCCACCCGGACAGCTAATCAAATTAAAAGGAACGTGAAATACGCCTCAGATCAGTTGACCAGCAGGAAGAAGGGGAACCATGTCCTACACAACATAACCTACCAGTAGCCCGTCAGGACCTCGACACAAATCGGACTAAAGATAAGTGACATCACCCTGTTGCTCAACAGTAGACAGGTACCTATCTCCATTTCCCAAGGAGATGAGGTAAATAAAAGAATAAATGGCAGAGACGAGGCAGGACGATAGGAAAAACATTCCATAAGACTAGAAAGAAGGAAGGAAGGCTACCCACAAACCTCATGATCATTTAGCGGAAGGACGCTAGCATACATCCAGAGTTTCCTCAAATAATCCCATACTTATTTGAAGAAACACAGAACGATAGACGTTAAAACGACCATATCGACAAGCATCGAAATCCGCCAAGAAACACCTAGAGCGGTAGGTCGACATTAAATGAACTTATAGCAATAATAAAGGAATACATGATGACATCAGAGAAACAGGTTATGCATGAAAACAAGGGAATGGCAGAAACAAAATACAACAGGAAACCAGTTACCTAAATCCACCTTCATACAATACTACAAGAGTTGCGTGCAACCAAAAAACAACAATTCCCAAATCTACCAGGACACAGGAGAAATCAGAAGGCCGTACAATCTTCTATCAAGTGTCATAACTACCCAATAATGACTACACAACATCAAAACCACAATAACTTCCAGAAACATGTGCCAGCCCATCAGGGTTTAAAAGATTTCACAATCTTCAACACCATGCAAAGAAGTCATCATGCGACCATCAAAATTTACACATCAAACAACACTTCGGTACCGAGATAACGCCACCAGATACAGGCCCAACACCAAACCAAACGCAGCTAAAGAAGTAGAATTCTCAGGTTAAGGACCTTACTTGACAACCAAACACAACAGGTAGATAAGGTAGGATACACTATATACTACAAGAACACACAACTCGCATAGAACAGCACAGAACAGGAAACAGATCAAATAATTTGAAACAAGGAACCTGGCGAATAAAGCTTCCAGAGGAGCAGAGAACTAAAAGATTATCGTGGGGCTACAGAAATCAATAATGAAAAGGAAATTTCCAACAGTTATCAAATAGAGTACGAAGAACTTTTAGATACAACGAACTAGCGACCAGCCAATCTCAAAAGGAACTCACAACTCCCAAAGACATGGGAATAGTAAGGAACAGGACATAAGATGAATTAGCAAGGGAGGAGCACCTATTACCAACCGTCAGGCAGTGGAGAACCAGGAAGACTCAAGTCCATGCACAAGGCAAACAGGTTACCACTCTCAACACCAATCAACAGAGCTCCTTCACAACTAATCACATCCGCCAAAGATTTAACATAAAGAAGGCTTCACTGACATTAGAAGAGTTTTTCAACCTACCCCAATTAACAAATGATATTACAAGGGAAGCCAAATCCTGCAATGGCACCTTACTATCAGCACGAGAGAGCAATCTTACAGTAGAAATGAAACAAACAGCCCAGAGACAGAAGAACCAGAGAAATCAGAGATAATGATAATGTACAACATCTCGAAAGGGAGCCCTAACCCCACAGTGCATACGCAAATCACGATGAAAATCAATAGCTACAGATTATGCAGACTTAATTTTTTTTGGGAGAACAATCCAGGGTTGTAGACAAACCCAAGCTACCCTAGAATGGGAACAAGAAATAGAACCTAGCAGGGCACGGAAAGATAGCACAGGCAGGACGATTTTAGCCAAGTTTTAACTTAACACAGGTAGATTGACTAGAAATTCACCAAATAGCGGAGCTACAAGGTCTACATAAGATAATAAAGCTTCACATGCCAAGTCCGATTCATTACGAAATATCAACAAGAGACATTACAGGATAATTTTCCAGACCTATCGAAGGAAAAGCTCGCACAGGAAATCATCATTAACCAGGGAATGAATACAGAGTTTAAAAAAAAAAAAAAAAAAAAAAAAAAAATCAGAAAATATTCCATGGTTTTACACACTACCAATGAATTAACCCTAATTAGCCCACTAAAGGTAGTTCTTAGGTGCATCTTTAAACCGTACACCACATCCAACCAAAGGTTGCACCAAACACCAAAATTAAAGGGAAACCAAAGGGAAACTACACCTTAACCAGATTTGATTTGAGACAGATGAACTCGCCTAATTCTCTTAGCGATGGGATCACTAACTAACACTGATACGGGGGACAAGAACTGCAAAATGGTACAAGGTCCTTGGTACCTGGGAGCCAGTTTAGCAGTAAATTTTTTGATAGCTTTACTAATTGGGTAGCATTTAATGAAGACTTGGTCTCCAACCTTCAACCTTGTTGATTTTCTACCCTTGTTGTACCGTTTCTTAGCCTTCTCGTACGATACAGACAGATTTTTCCTCGCTTCATCCCAAATTTTCTGAAGATCATTGGGCTTGGACAGGTCAGGAAGAAGGTCATCGATTCCAAGTAGGTTGGACATGGGCGAATACGGAGGATAACCAAACATCAGAGACATAGGCGTCTTACCATGAGTTTCGTGTAAGGCTGAGTTGAACGCATGGGCCAACCAGTGCAGGCAAGAATCCCACTTGGACTGATTGTTATGATGAAACGCAATCAAGGTGGACTTTAGATTCCTGTTCATTCTCTCAGCGTAAGATGGGTTAGGATAGTATGGAGTGGTAGTTACATGTGAGATGCACAACTCGAACAAATATTTCCTGAATGAATGGCTGGTGAAAGTACTGGCATTGTCGGAGACTAAAAACTTGGGAGGACCAAAGGACGCAAAGATAGAGTTCAAACAACTGATAGTCGTTCGAGTGTCAGTAGATCTCGTAGGGATAATCCAGCTGAATCGAGAAAAGGCATCAATGCACACGAAAATGTGGGTGTTTCCTAAGGTAGAACGGGGGAGCGGACCCAAGAAATCGATGAAGAGCCGTTCCATTGGGCGAGAGGCTTGAGAAGAAGATAAAAATCCCACACGGTTGTTCAAACTCGGTTTGCTAATAGCACAGGCTTGACAAGATTTCACCATGTTTCTAATGTCATTATCCATCTTTTTCCAAATGAAGATCTGTCTAATCTTTTCCCTAGTCTTGAACGTACCCAAATGTCCCCCAATGGGAGAGCAGTGATAATATTTGAAAATTTCCGGGACAAGGACCCTAGGGACAACAATTTTGAAATTCCGACTCTTTCGACCTTTACAACAAAGAACACCCTTAACAAGAGAGTATGGCTTTACTACAGATCCTCCGTTAAGCTTATCAATGATATCCTTCAAATCAGGATCAGTTTTCTGATGATCTGCAATTTCATGATATAGTAGAGGAAGATCCGAAAGAATGGCATTAACTCCAAAGACGTTAGTTACAACTTTTTTATCATCAGGATTTACATCGGTGCCAAAATTATCTTCAAACATCCTACTTAGGCTGTCAGCGATGACGTTCTCAGAACCCCTGATATGCCTGACATTGAAATTGAAAGATGAAATCCTCAAAGCCCATCTAGTGATACGACCAGTTCTCTTGGGTCGGTTCAATACCCAAGAAAGAGCTTGGTTGTCTGTCTCGAGATCAAAATTAACATGCTCGATGAAGGGTCTGAATTTTTCCAGGGCAAACAACACGGCCAGAGATTCCAACTCATAAATGGAGTACTTGTTTTCTAAGTTGGTAAGAGTCCTGGACACGTAAGCTACGGGCCTACGCCCATCCTCGTACTCTTGTAGAAGAACACCAGCAATCGCTTTGCCAGAGGCGTCAGTTTGCACTATGAACCTTTTATTAAAATTTGGAATAGCCAAAACGGGAGCATTCATCAGAGCGGATTTCAAAGCTTCAAAGGCTTCTTGCTGAGGACGACCCCAGAAGAACTTCACGTCTTTACGTCTAAGATGATTTAACGGAGCAGCTATCTCTGCAAAATTAGGAATGAACTTCCTAAAAAAATTGACCATGCCTACAAACCGTGCGATGCCTTTAACATCTTTAGGGGGTCGAAAGTCCCTAATAGCCTGAGTCCTAGAGTGGTCGATGGAGATACCATCGGAGGAAACCACATGTCCAAGGAAAGACATACTCGGCTTAGCAAACGCTACCTTTGACAACTTGACAGTCAGTCCAGCTTTCCTCAAGCGATCCAAGACTTCTCTAACATGTTCGACATGTTCTTCGAAGGTTTTTGAGAATATAACCAGGTCATCAAGGTAATTAAAGATGAACCTAAACTTAATATCAGAGAGAATAGTGTCTAACAGCCTCGTGAGAACAGCCGCGCCACAAGAGATGCCAAACGGAAGTCTCAGAAATTCATAGAGGTTCCAATCGGTGATGAAAGCGGTCAGTGGAATGGAAGACTTAGACAATGGGACTTGGTAATATGCCTGATTGAGATCTAACACGGTGAAAAACTTGGCACCCGAGAACCACCCAAAACAAGTGTGCAGATCGGGTAAAGGGATGGATTGCAAGATGACCTTGCGGTTTAAAGCCCTGTAATCGATAACAGCCCTGAAACCTCCAGAGGGTTTAGGTACCAGGAAGACCGGGGATGCATAGGGAGAGGTAGATGGACGGATCACTCCGTCAGCTAACATTTGGTCAATAATCTTTTTAAGCTCGAGCATACGAGGAGGTGAGAGGCGGTAAGGAGGGGATCTGACAGGAGTGTTATCTGATAACTCAATCTGATACTCGAGAACATCAGTAACTCCTAGCTTGCTAGTAAACACATCAGGGAAATCATTACATAGAACACGAATACGTTCAGCTTCCTCCTCACTTAAATGGCTGAGATCCAATTTATCAATTTCACCAACTCCTTCCGGCACTGACTCATCTACACAGGAAACCTTGATTGCACACGAGGAAAGATCCCTAAAATTAAATTTAGAATCAGGAGAAAATTTAAAGAAAAACATCCTAGCTTGAAGATCCATAACTAGTCCCGTTTTCGACAAGAAACCTGTCCCTAAAATCATGTTGCAAGACAGGTTAGGTGCCACAAGGCACGTGATTTTCCAGGTGAAATTCCCAATTCTTACTTTTACCTTTACAGCCCCCAGAATTTCCAACTTGTTCCCATTAGCAGCCACACACTTCACACCAACAGGTAATAATTCATCCAGTTTACAAGCACTCTTCAGCTTGGAATACCATCCAAAATTAATCACGTTGACAATACTGCCAGAATCAATCAAAGCTAACAGGGGTTCGTTATTTACTTCCACTTCAGCAAAAGTACCCTGGGAAACACCACAGGTAGAAATCTTATTACACCTTTGGGGACAGATAACCTTAGCAGAACCCGGAGACCTTCCAAAATTAGAATTTTTATACTTTATCTGGGAAACTCCTAGTCATTGACCGGATTTTGGAGCAGACAAGGGGCAATTATTCTTAAGATGCTGAGCAGATCCGCAAGTATAGCAACAACCCCTAGAGTTGCGCTTAACTACAGTACAAGCATTCCTGAGGTGATTCCTAGAACCGCAGTTAAAACACTTCTTGGCATTGGCATCATTATACATAGAAGAGTGGACAGGAGGAACAGGTTTGGCGGGTGGAGGTAAACTTACAGTTCTGGAGGCATCTCCATACTTGACGTCTTCAGCGAAGGAGCATGCAACCTCCAGTTCATCAAAATTAGTGGGGCACTTACTCAGGGAAAGGTAGGACCTGTATGAAGGAGAGATCCCTTTTAAAATTCTTGCCACCATTTCTTCCTCGGGAACAGTAATTTTGAAAACTTTACAGAAAAATCTGAGGTCAAGGATATAAGAAAGTAAATTTTCATGAAGGAACTGCGTCCGAAAACAATGTTGAGGAATTAAGCTCTGTAACGCCAAGGAGGGAATAAATTTTTTCAACACCGATTCATGAAATTCATCAACCTTAAGTTTTGATGAAATGGCCTCTGAGATTTCCCGTTTCAGAATACCTTCACAATGGGAGAAAAGAGCACGAAGGATACCCAAATCATCGATAGAATAAACTTTACCGGAATCCTTCATTTCTACTAGAAACCGCAGAAAACGAATGCTTTCCTCAATCGAATCTACTGAGAAATTTTTCACCCCATGGAAAAGCTCCTTTAAAGGGTTGTAGGTGGGAGTAAGGCTCATTTTAGACAACAAACTTTCCAGGACGGGAGAGGCAGCACAACATAAGCCCTGGTTATTAGGAGGGGTAACTACATGGTTTGAGGAACACTGAGGAATAGGGTCAGAAGGATTACATTTTTGACTGATTTTTAGGTAATCCATATCTCTGCTGGCAATCATCAGGTCCAGCTCAGCAGAAATGCTAGAGGCAATAGCCAACAATTTGGTGCACTGAGAGATAAACTCGGGTTCAGGTTTAAGCGACAACAAATCATGGATCCTTCCCAAGTAGTGATATACTCTGGCCTTTAAACGGTCAATTTGTGCTTTAGTAGGAGACAATTCCAAGAACTCTTCCCTAATTACTTCTATCTCTGTCAAGGCCTCAGTGATAAAATGAAGAGACTCACCAACATTGCTGGGGCGAACACGGGATGGATTAATGGGCACCTGAATAAGCTCGGAAAGAAGATTAGCACAATCAGCAACAGAACCCGCAGGACTAGCTCCACGTATCGCTAGCTCATAGGTTAACTCTGCCTTACGGAGCTTGTGGGGAAACAGGACCGCTCGAGACATCGTGGAGGTACATGAAACAAAATTCCAACAAATTAATCAAGATAAATGCGCTTCTTTTCACAAAAGTAAGTAACTTTTAAGACCATTTGCCTTTTTTCCACCACTCAACTATTTGACACACTGTACAGTTTTCAAGAAAGGGGGATACGACCGACCTACAGGTAATTAACACTAGCACGAGCGTAGTCAACTTAGGAACCACGCTCTGAAGCTACCACTTACTGCCCCACCAGTTAGGTTACCCGGTGCCAACTAAACTGATTGGCAGTAAAAACACAACACAGAACAAAGATCTAGTTGATAGGAACGAAACGGAAGCGTGATAAACACTACACACCCAGAAAACACCAAAAGGAACATAGAAAAAAACCAACTTACCTCCAGGTGGTAGGAAATAAACCGGTGGATCAAGCTACCAACCGACAGTGTGTCAAATAAATGTGGCGTGGAAATAAAGACAAAACTTCCTTTTTTTTTTTTTAAAGAATATATATAATTCATCAAACTCAGGTTAATAAATTTAAAAAAATGACAACCTCGTAGTTAGTAGTATTTAAAAAAAAATAGGTACCAGAAACTAAATAAAATCAGATGACATAGGATTAAAATAAGGAGGCCTTTAAAATTCAACAAGATTAATTTAAATTAGGTAAAATAAGGGAAGCAGACCTCACTTAAAACCACAGGAAAACACAATTAAACTCAAGAAACACCAAAAGATAAATTAAAGAAAAATCATTTTTTAAAAAACCGCCGGACGGTAAGAAAGTAATGAAAGTAAATTAAATGGTACCTTGAGTTAGGAAAAGACCAAAATTAAGGAATTAAAACACAAAACGCCAGTCGGCAAGAAAGATATAGGCTGCAGAAAGTATTACAATCACCTCAACCAGTTTACTTAGTAACAACCACCAAATCATTTATCAGTGGATTCCATTCGGAAAGGATACCTTGTTAAAAATTAGAAAATACAACCTTCTTGGTTCACCGTTATTCCTTGAGAGTTTCCTACTCTCTATCCGTTTCACATCAACAAACGGGTACCACTAATACGGTGGGAGTTCCAGTCATGGGATGCTAAGTGCTTTTCATAATAATTTACAAAGGGAAAGAAACCCTCCACAACAAACATAGAAGGAAAAGGGAAAGAGAGCAACTGGGGTGCCCAAGAAACAGTAAATGCGCAACGGGGTGTCAAAAATACAGAAACAACATCAGACAGGGTAGTCTCCCAACATAAAAATCATCACCAACATCATTCCATTACAAAATCAACATCCATTACCCCGGCAACAAAAGCAATTGTTAAACCATGGGAGAACCAATCCCGATGGAAGAACCAACAATGGGACCAAAACAATGGAGGCCAGAAGGGCAAAGATCATACGCAAAACACGTATAAAGCCCCCCAAAAAAGGTAAATTAAATTAAAATAAACCAGCATAGCACCAATAATCCCTACTGGATCTCCCACGTATTACCCTACCTTTTAAAAACCAAAATAAATTTCAGAGCAGCAGTATCATCTTTACGGTGTGATGATAATAATAATAATAATAATAATAAAAATTTTACACCACTGCTTTTCTTTGAAAATTACCCCAAGTAACACTTAAATTCCATTACAAGAAATGTTATACACTAGGTAATCTGAATTAACAAGGTCTTTTCAACCCGATACTTTGTTTTGGAAGAGCACAATAATTTTACCCAACAATGAAAAGGTCCACATCATTATAATCGAAACGCACTACTTTGATAATTAATAAGTTTCCACCGAAGAAATCACACGAACAGTTCACCGCTGATGAAAATACCAAAAAAAACAAAGGTTGACTTACAGGATGGTTGCTTGCTCAATCAGTAGTATGATATATACATGGCTCGGCCATGTGTACTTTACCAGTTGGAGATATTCCTTTGCAGCATTTTAAAAACAATCACTCACTACGAGGTTACAAATTGAGAAAAAAGGAAATATTATGAGGGTGTGGAGCACATCCCCACATCCTTACGATTTACTATCCACCCTCCATGATGCTATCCCAAAGCATCACTTTGAGTACAGAACGCCAACGACCTTTAGCCATGATTGCCAAGCAGCAACTGCCTGCTCGCTTCGCTTCCCTCTCTCTCGCGCCAGAGAGAGTATCTACATCAAGATGGCTGACACCAAGCGCTGATTGGCCGGAGCAGCTTCAAGGAGAAAGGGGATAAGTAGTTCCCAACATAGCCGTAGATGGCGGTAACAATCAGAGCTCACATGCGCTCGCAGAGATAAACATGAAATATTGTGAGAACACCGTTGAAAGCAGAAGAAAATTACAACACAGTTTTCTACACCGTAATAGGCAAACTCAAAACGTTGGTGGAAAGGAGACAAACGAAACCTCGGTTTCAGTGTATATATACAAAGTCTACATTAAAATGTTAATGTGGAGGGCCTTCAGTCTCTTATAGACAAATGTCCAGCTCTACCCACCACGAGAGTGCCTCAGGTGTCACACTCGCAGAAGGCATTCCTTCAGAACGTGCATGATGGTTTGAACTTCAGCACCACAGTCACAAGCTGAAGAGTCTTTCCAGCCCTACTGATGCAGAGCAGAAGCACTTCTTCCGACTCCGTTGCATATCCTGTTAAGTGTGGTCCAGGTGGAGCGAGGAAGCTTGAACCCAGGCAACATTGTAGTTGGATCCCTGATGTTGACAATGCTGTGAGAGTGTAATTGAAACTATTCATGTTTCCATGTTTCATCAGGTTTAAAATGTGAATTAACTAATTCCTTTGCCATCTTCCAGGCAGGTTTCCATGATTTCAGTCTTGTTACTACATTTTTATCTGTATCCCGATGTATTGGGAGGTACAAGTAACTGTTCTTCAGTACCTGGTCCACAGTCTAACAAGGGTGCTTTGCCATCTGATGTGAGGAGGCTGAATGTTGCATAGTAATGGTAACCATTGAAAAGGACTGGAAATAATGAACAATTATATTTAAATGTGGCAATAATAATTAATACATTTCTATATATTTTTGTAATAAATATCTAGAAACAGACTTGCTGAATAGTGAATTTTTTAAATACTCCTTAACTCAGTACTTTTTATTCCATACCATGAAGAAGGTACATGGCCAGTGTATATCTGATCTACTGGCCTAGTTTGATAGTTATGAATGTCTTTCCTATATCTAATTTCTGTGTTTAAGGAGATCATACCATTTTTAGATTTGTAGACGAGTAGTGCCTCAGAGTATGTCTTATGCATTCTGACAGGTAAGATATTCGCGTCCTGTATATCTCACTGGAGCGTTTCAAAAAGTTGTACTTATAGATTAATCTTAGGGCACTTTTCTGAAGTATTTCAAGTTAATTTATTTGTTCTCTATTGCATGAAACCCAAATTACATTCATGTAAAGTAGATGCGAGTGAATAAGCGAGAAATAAATGCTTCTAAGCAGCTATGTAGTTAATCCTATGTCCTGTGATCTTTTCAACACTCTTTGAACAGTATTATGCTACTGTTCAACATACAGGGTGTAACAATAAGATATACTGGGGGAGTTGGCCATGCGGTTAGGGGCGCACGGCTGTGAGCTTGCATCCGGGAGATAGTGGGTTCGAACCCCACTGTTGGCACCCCTGAAGATGGTTTTCCATGGTTTCCCATTTTCACATTAGGCAAATGCTGGGGCTGTACCTTAATTAAGGCCATGAGCGTTTCTTTCCCACCCCTAGCCCTTTCCTATCCCTTTGTCGCCATAAGATCTATCTGTGTCAATGCGACGTAAAGCAAGTTGTAAAAAAAAAAAAAAAAAAGATATGGCCAAACTTTGGGGACAGTTTCCTCACACGTAGAAGAAGAAAATATGTTATATGAACATGGGTTTGAAAATGCTTAATATCCATGTCAGAACTGTTTCCCTACAACTCTACAGAGTACAGTACATCAATACCAAGCTCGGTAGCTGCAGTCGCTTAAGTGCGGCCAGTATCCAGTATTCGGGAGATAGTGGGTTCGAACCCCACTGTCGGCAGCCCTGAAGACGGTTTTCCGTGGTTTCCCATTTTCACACCAGGCAAATGCTGGGGCTGTACCTTAATTAAGGCCACGGCCGCTTCTTTCCTATTCCTAGGCCTTTCCTGTCCCATCGTCACCATAAGACCTATCTGTGTTGGTGTGACGTAAAACAAATAGCAGTACATCAATTATTGGAAAACACACAGGAACAGAATATACCAGCATACCACATGATACATGCATCAACCTGCTGTCATAAGGATACATCAGCAAATCCGGGATTCAATGCCACAATGGGTTGACGTAAATATCAGTGCTAACAGAGGACATTTTCAGCATTCCATACAAGAAAGAGTTTCATGTGGTATGTTGGTACATTCTGTTTCTGTGTGTTTCCCATAATTAATATACCATGTAGAGTTGGAGAAAATCAGTTTTATCATGGAAATAAAGCATTTACAGACCCATGTCCATATAACATATTGTCCCACCTCTGGCAAACTAACAAATGTAAAAAAATAAAATAATTAGGAGAGCTGAAAGAAGTTGTGATTACTCATGTCATACATTTTTATATTTAATGATTGGTTTTGTGTGTTAAGTCATACAGAACAAGCTGCAGATGTGAGACTTTGTCAGAGGGTAGATATTACATGAATAATAATAAAATCTAGACCAAAAATTTAGAACTACAGGTTCCCTAGTTCATCACTTTTGCTAGTTTGCCATAGTGGGGATGATATTTTCTTCTTCTATGTGTGAGGAATGTGTGCTACAAGTTAGATCGTACCTTGTTGTTACACCCTGTATTTGGAAGAAGCAGGTCAGAACATGCTACTGTCATGTTGTTGAGCAAATGGTAGAGAGTAAATTTCCGAGATTTCTTCCGTCCAAACTAATACAGATTTATCCAAAACACGACAACCGTCTCAATATGCAGAATACTTCTGGTTGGTTCTTCTTCCTTTTTATTCTGCTAGTTGTTCCAGGTAATTATTGCACCATTCAGTCAGGACTTTTGGCAATGATGGTATAGGAAAGAACTGGGAGGAAAGAAACCATGGCCTTAATTAAGGTACTGTACTAGTGGTGGTGGTGATTACTGTTTTAAGAAGAAGTATAACTGGGTAAGCATTTTTTTATTAACACTAATCAGAAGGACAAAGACTGCCTCGTGGCCACGATTCTTAAGGCATCAAGTCTAAAGGGTCTGACGCCATGGTTAGCCAGTTCGAGTCCCCTTGGTCGAAAACATTTTCACCATCAGAATGTTGGCTAGCAGGGTAGAGGAGGTGGTGGTATACAATTTCTAATCACTAGATTGCGTGCCAAAAGCCTGGATTCAATTCCAAATCTCTTCGCAGTGCTTGCATGTAGTGAGGGCATATGACGCTATTGATGGTGATTTGTCCGGTGGATGCAGACGTAAAGCCTTGAGAGCAGCCCCCTTGGTGTTATCTGACAGGAGTAGGCTATGTGCCGACACCAGGTTTCACCCTCTCCCTACCTCATCGTCGTCATCAACCCACATTCACAGATGTGCAGGTCACCCATGGGTGTCAAATAGAAAGACCATCACCAGGCAAGCCAAACATGTCCTTGGACACTCCTGGCACTAAAAAGCCATACTATAAGTAAGAGGGAAAAATTGGAAAGAGTCCAAGACGACGAGAAATGAAGATATCAGAGAAAGACAAGGGGTATGAAGGAAGTGAAAATGAAAGCCTCCCTAGGCCCTGGAAATGTAATACTGCCAGGGTCGGAAAAGAACGAGAGTAGACCAAGGGAGGTTGGATAGATTAGATGAAAGTGAGGAGCCTAACACAATTAAGTGAAAGCAATGCCAGGACTCGGCTAAGGGCCCAATGGTTGTCAAACCACTCTCCCAAATTAAGAGCCTCTGAGGCGTACTGTTCCGCAATTTATCTGATGCAGATATGGGAAAGCCATCTTCGGGCTGTCAATTTTGTGGTACTACTCCGCCATCTTCCAAATGCAAACAGCTACGCATCAACTCGCTTGGTCCACATCTGGTTGCAAGATAACCAGTAGGTAGAAGATTACAGGTCCTTTGCTAATTTATTAATTATTACTTAAGAGCCCATATTTGATTTTTCACTATAACAGTCTCGATTGTCCAGACTATATGAGCCAAGGTCAATTCAGATAATTCACAAGGTGAAAGTGCTATATAATTTTTGATAAAGTATTAATAACGGGTCTCAGTAATGTAGAAAGATTTACTCACATACACAATAAATTTGTATTCATAATACAGTACAGTACTGTCTGAACATTGATAGTTTTGACTTTAAATAATGTTCATAGCAGTGATAAGAATCGAGGGCTTTGAAAAGGAAGCAACAATCCAGAAAGGAGTGAGGTAAGGCTGCAGTTTGTTCCCCCTCCTTTTCAATGTTTACATAGAACAGGCAGTAAAGGAAATCAAAGAGGAATTTGGAAAGGGAATCACAATCCAAGGAGAGGAAATCAAAACCTTGAGATTTGCTGATGAATGGTATGGACAAAGTCTTGGGTAAGGAGTACAAGATGAAAATAAATAAGTCCAAAACAAAAGTAATGGAGAGCAGTCGAACAAAGGCAAGTGATGCAGGAAATATTAGATTAGGAAATGAAGTAGATGAATATTGTTACGTGGGTAATAAAATAACTAACGATGGCAGAAGCAAGGAGGACATAAAATGCAGACTAGCACAAGCAAGGAAGAGCTTTCTTAAAAAAAAAAAGAAATTTGCTCACTTCAAACATTGATATAGGAATTAGATGTTTTTGAAGAATTTCGTATGGAGCGTGGCATTGTAGGGAAATGAAATATGGATGATAACTAGCTCAGAAAGAAAGAGAATAGAAGCTTCTGAAATGTGTTGTTACAGAAGAATGCTGAAAGTGAGATGGACAGATTTAATCATGAATGAAGAGATACTGAATCGAGCTGGTGAGAGAAGGATTTGGCTAAATTTGACGAGAAGAAGAGATAGAATGATAGGACACATCTTAAGACAGCCATGACTTGTTCAGTTGGTTTCTGAAGGAAGTGTAGGTGATAAGAACGATAGGGGTAGGCCAAGGTATGAATATGACAATCAGATTAGAGCAGATGTAGGATGCAATAGTTACGTAGAAATGAAAAGGTTAGCACGGGATAGGGTGGCATGGAGAGCTGCATCAAACCAGTCTATGGATTTATGACTCAAACAACAACAACAACACCACCGTGCAGTTAAGAAAAAATCAAACTTTGTCAGTAGTACATGACCTACTGTCTCTTGAAAAATTTGGCTGTTGTTGCTTGAATCTTGTATTGCACTGTTTTCCTCAAGTGCAATATTTCTCCATCTCTACAGTAGAATTAGATCAGCAGCTGCCACCTTGCTCTGCTCTGGTACATATGCAAGAGCACCTTCCAGGAATTTCATGCCCTCTGTTTGACTCATGCTGACAGAGATTATTTTTCTTCTTCTGTTTCATGACCATGTTGAGTTTCCTTTTTCGACACCATATCAACAATGTTGTCATCTGTCAACTTGTGCATTTCATCACTCATCAATGTCTTCATTTTCAATTCTCTCATTACCCACAACTTTTTCTGTCATTGCTCTCATTTTAGAGTTTTCATCATCCTTGTGTTGGTCTTCACTAGAGCGAGTTTCACCCAAATTCTCATCCTCTTTGTGGTCCAAGAGTTGTTGGCTGAATATTGCCCCATACGTCTGAAATCCATGAAACAACATCCAACATGTCCTCTTGTTTCAGAGTTTCAACCACTTCTCGTCCTTCATTTAATATCATGTCCAGCTTCATGACTAAGTGGTTAGCATGCTGGCCTTTGGCCCAAGAAGTCCTGGGTTAGATTCCTGGCCAGGTCGGGGATCTTAACCTTCATTGGTTGATTCCAACAGCTCAGGGGCTGGATGTGTGTGTCGTCTTCAGCATTAGAATCCATCATAGGTGTGACCCCATCCTCACAGACATGCAGATCGTCCATACAGCGTCAACTTGAAAGACCTGCCACACACCATTGTTATCTAATATCATGATCAGAAGGGTGAATAATTTCTGCTGGTATTTCCTCTTGAGAGATTCTAAGACTACTTGGTCCAAAAATATCGTTCCTGAACATACAAGTGCAATTAAAGACTCTGATGAGTAGAATTGTAGAGCCGGGCTGAGTGACTCAGACGGTTGAGGTGCAGACCTTCTGGCCCCAAGTTGTCAGGCTCGATCCTGGCTCAGTCCGGTGGTATTTGGTTCTCAAATACGTCAGCCTCATGTCAGTAGATTTACTGGCACGTAAAAGAACTCCTGCGGGACTAAATTCTGGCACCTCTGCGTCTCCGAAAACCGTAATACTAGTTAGTGGGACGTAAAGCCAATAACATTATTATTAGAATTGTAGAAATCAGCAAAGAATTTAGGGATGGTCCCACTAGCTCCTATCATTAAACCAATGACAGACATTTACAAGATGATATTCTTCTCAAATGAATTTAATTATTGTACGTTCATAAATGATTTGTTTATTTTCTTTTTGTAAACTCCTTCATGTTGGCTTTCACAGGTCTCGAATCTGATGATGGGTTGATAAACTTAACCATAATAGGTATTATGTTTGATCCTGTATTGACTTGTCTGAATCTATTAAAGAAGTATTTAAAATAGTTTTAACTTGAGTCCACCTTGTCAATACACCTTATAATACCGAGCTCGATAGCTGCAGTCGCTTAAGTGCGGCCAGTATCCAGTATTCGGGAGATAGTAGGTTCGATCCCTACTGTCGGCAGCCCTGAAAATGGTTTTCTGTGGTTTCCCATTTTCACACCAGGCAAATGCTGGGGCTTAATTTAGGCCACGGCCGCTTCCTTCCCACTCCTAGCCCTTTCCTGTCCCATCGTCGCCGTAAGACGTATCTGTGTCGGTGTGACATAAAACAACTAGAAAAAAAAACCTTATAATGATAGAAAACTATTTATTTTACCATACATGTTTTGGGAACACACAAGTTTCCTCTCACTCTAACTGGGAAATCAAAAAAATCTGAGAGCTTTTAAGAAAGTAGACAAGAATTCCCTCCCGGTGTGATACACAGACCAAGTTGGTGCTTGGATGAACTCACATGTACTTGTATTTAGTTTGGACCACCAGTAGAGAAATGTTTACAGTCTAAACATTTACTCATGAAACCTGTGCTCATTCTGAATATTGCACCCAGATGCAGAAGTTCTCTAAGACAGTGAGGTACATGTGCAATGTTGTTACCACCCACTGTTACTTCTTTGTGCCTTGTTTGGTCGGAACTAATACTCGTGTCCCATTGTAAGTTAACAGCTGAAACCATTGTCGTTTAATCTAACAGTACAGCGACAGGAAAATGAAATGGTGTATGGCTTTTAGTGCCGGGAGTGTCCGAGGACATGTTGGGCTCGCCAGGTGCAGGTCTTTTGATTTGACCCCATAGGTGACCTGCGCGTCATGATGAAGATGAAATTGACACATACACCCAGGCCTCGTGCCAGCGAAATTAACCAATGATGGTTAAAATTCCCGACCCTACCGGGAATCGAACCCGGGACCACTGTGGCCACAGACCAGCACGCTAACCACTTAGCCATGGAGCATAGCGACAGGGTGCCCAATGTTCAAATTATAGTGTGTCCCTAAACTTTCTGGCAAAACTGTATGTTTTATATTTCCCACTAAAACGTTATTGTCAATTTAGGAAAATAAACATTGCATTTTAATTGATAAATAAGTAAAATTGAAGCTGCTTAAAATATATTTTTAGAGCCTATTTTTTTTCTTATCTTCTTTTAGGCATGTAAAATAACAGTTTTAGCACCTAAAAATCTGAGTTCTAGTAATAATAGTAACTTTTTCTTTGGCTTATCTCCAGTATTTCGGTGACACAGGAGCCACCTTGGCTCATTTTGTTTCTCACCAAAGGTTAAAAGGTTGGATGTCCTTTCTTACCATGTGAATTTTCAGGTGAAAATTGCAACCTGGAATGGACTGGGATTAGAACCTCAGGTGGATACCAACAGCTAATCATGTCCCCAATAATAATGATATTCTATTTACATTTAATTTCTTTTGTTGTAAATTTTTAGACTCATAAATGTCCTTTAACACTTTGAAGACGAGCACCATGTGCCGTACATGGCTGGTAATGTTCCGTGGACAACGAGCGACGTATGCTGTTGCGTTGTAATGTTTATATATCTGCTTTAACGTACTACAAATGTTAGCAGAGTACTGGAAGTCATTCTGCAGTGCTTGTAGTTCATTAAAAAATTACAAGGTAGCAGCACATCATTGGAACCTAATTCTATTACGATACTAAGTTGGTACTACCGAAGCAGCTTCATAGCCGCATGGTCTCGTGTGGCCGATGGCTAGAGCCCATTTCCACAATTAATGTAATTTTTTTTTCATGTCTCAACGATTAGTATATGGTATATGTTGTGTTTCTTAAATGTATTGTGGTATGTGTGAATACATAACTTTTAATATGTGTTGTAAAAATTTGAAAAATTGAAAGTAAGAAAAAGGCATTTTAATTTATTTATAACAGTTAGTGGTTTTGCCCCAATTTTGAAAAACGAGGTATGCATGCGTACCTCAAACGTTGCTGAATCCAAAATAGGTTTGTGACTAAGTAAGGTTATCAGTTATTTTTGCATAAAAATGTGAAAACGCACTAAAATGCTCAGTCCAGAGTGTAAGATCCCACTCATCTGCTCAGTCTTCAATGTGTTAACAGTTAAAAAAGCCATGACCGAAAACTGTCCCATTTAAACCCACTTAAGATGCCACCACCGACCTCGGCCGCGATCTTCGGAATAGAAGGACGGTGAGTTGATGAGAAACCAACTGCATCACCAGCGGCTCAAGCTAGAATCCACTTTAGAAAGATTGACAACAGGATTATAAGTCTGTTCTTCTTTTGGTCGTTTTGCCTAAAGGTGAGAGTACCACATTCCAGTCTTAAATTTGTACCAGAGCCAGAAATTGAACCCAGGTCAATCAGGTCTGAAGCTACTAAATTTCCTTGCTTGGTCCTGATTTAATTTCAGATAATGTCATCATCATCATCATTTCTTCACTCCAGCAAGCCGGGTGCAGTTGTGTACGAGCCTCCTCCAGTTTGTTCTATCCATCCACAGATGCTGTTCATATATGCGACACCAGTTCACATCTCTAATTTCAAGGTCCTTCATTATCTGTTTTTCCCAAATATCCCGAGGTCTTCCTCTTGGTCTCTTCCCAAGAACATTGTGGTCAGAGTATGTTCGAGGAGTCTTGTGAGGGTTCATTCTTTTCATGTGATCATACCATTGCAATCTCTTCACTTCTAGAGTCTCCAGCAAGCTTTTTTCCAATCCAAGCTGTTGTCGGATATCCACATTCCTTATTTTATCCATTTTTGGTTTTTTGTAGACAAGAACGGAGGAACTTCATTTCTGTTGCCTAAAGATGACTCTTTGTTGGTCCAGTAAGTGTTGCTGCTTCCAGGCCATACGTCAATATAGGTACTAGATATATTTTGTACAAGCTGATCTTGGAAACTAACGGAAATGTTTTATCCCAAAGTATTTAACGTACAGCATGATAGAATTGGGAAGCTTTCTGTATTCTGTTACTAATCTCTTGATGTATGGTATTGTCTGATGACAGAACACTACCTAAATACTGGAAGTTGTCTACAATATCCATCTCCTCATCTCCAATTCTTAGATGAACAGTTGGAGTTTCTACTCATCACCAAGCCAACTGTCTTCGTTTTGCTGGTTTTGAGATCTAAGGTTGTAAAAGCTTCATGCCAGAGATCTAGTCTAGTTTGTACTTCCACTTCTGTCTCACCCCATACCATTACATCATCAGTAAAAACCAGGGCATTAGTTGTTGGATCCTTTTTCTTAACCGCTTTTAAAACTTCATCCATTATGATTATGAAGAGAACTGGTGAAAGACAACTTCCTTGCTGGACTCCATTCTTCGTTTCAAACCAACCTGACCTTTCATCCTGGACCTGGACACAACACTTGGTTTCATCATATAATCGTTGTACTCGTGCTACGATGTCATCGGGCACTTTCTTACGTCTCAAACATTCCCATACATGCCTGCGTGGTACATGATCATATGCTTTCTTGATGTCCAGAAAAACAGTTATAAGTGTTTTACCTTTCTCCCAATACTTCTCATAGAGCATTCTGGTGGGAAAAATGAGGTCTATAGTTGATCTATGAGGTCTATATCTATGTTGTTCCTCCTCAAGTGTAGGTTCAACATATTTTCTAATCCTGCTCTCAAGGATGGATTCGTAGATTTTCGAGGCCATGCGACAGCAAGTTATACCTCTGTAGTTGGTACATTTCTTTCTATCACCTTTTTTCAACAATGGGATGATGACTCTTTGCTTCCAGTCATTGGGTATTACATTCTCTTTCCAGATTCTATTAATTCCCCTGTACATCCACTGTTGTCCTACCTCTCCCAGTGCTTTGATCATCTCAACACTTAATTCATCTGATCCAGTTGATGTGTTGTTTTACAGATTAGATATTGATGTCTCTACTTCCATCCATGTCAGACTAGTGGTATTTGTGCTGCCAAAATCATAAGGTTCATCGTCTAATGGAGTGACATTTTCATAACAGTTCAGCAAAGTTTCAAAGTGCCTTGGAACTCCTGTAATATTTTGGTCTTATCCCTAGTCACCTCAACATCAGATCATGTGATAACAAAAATTGGTGTCAAATTTCTCTTTGGGGAAATTAAATGATCATGTCTTTCAAAAAATGAAACTCAAATTTATAACAACAATTAATTTTTTGCATCTAACGAATCGTTTTTGAGGGACATCAGTATGGAATGTGGAGTCGACAAGTGTAGGTGGGATTCAGTGCATCGAAAGCGGGAAACTGATTCAGGGCTTATGAAACTGCCACGAATGATGAGATGAGGCCTCTTTGATAAACGAGCCACTATATGTCTCTCTCATGGCCACCAATACTTCACATCACAGCCTGCATGGTTGCTAGGTAACTTTCTGTCACACATTTTGTATTGCTAATTTGATATGACCCCCTGCCTCAAGACATCGTATTATGTACACTAAAAAAAGAAAAAAAAAAAAAGCAATAATGTTCTCACTGAAATGAACTTTAAAGCCAAATTTTATTTGAAGGAATAAAATAAAATACCATACATCTTCATTATAGACCATTATGCCTTTCAGCGTTCAGTCTGCAAGCCTCTGAGAATTTACTAAACTCCGCCACAATCCTCTATTTGTAAGTAACTCTGTGGGCTCATTTAGTTCTACACTTCTTATCTTTAAATCATTAGAAACTGGGTCTAACCATCGTCGTTTTGGTCACCCTCTACAACCGAGTCCATTATTCTCCTAGGTAACCTGCCCTTCTCCATTCGTCTTATATGATTTCACCACCAAAGCCGGTTTATGCGTACATCTTCATCGATCAAGTTCATTTCTAACTTCTCGTATATCCCCTCATTCTGAGTACCCTCCTGTTTGTATCAGCAATCATTCTCGCTACTTTCATATCTGCTACTTCTAACTTATGAATAAGATATCGTGAGTCCACCCAGCTTTCACTACCGTAAAGCAAAGTTGGTCTGAAAACAGACCGATGTAAAGATAAGTTTCGTCTGGGAGCCGACTTCCTTCTTACAGAACACTGCTGATTGTAACTGCGGGCTCACTGCATTAGCTTTACTGCACCTTGATTAAACCTCACTTATTATATCACCATCCTGGGAAAACACATATCCTAAATACTTACCTATTCAAGCTTTGTATCCCCAATCTGACATTCACTTCTCTTGAATTTCTTACCTACTGACATCAAATTAGTCTTGGAAAAGCTCATTGCACCTATTTTCAAGTTCCAAGATATTAGACTGCAGGCTTTCGGCACAATCCGCCATTAAGACCAAGCCATCAGCATAGGCCAGACTGCTTACATTTCCACTTAACTGAATCCCTCCCTGCCACTTTATATCTTTCAGCAGATGATCCACATAAACTATGACAACAAAGGTGAAGGATTGCAGCCTTGTCTAAACCCTGTAAGTACCTTTAACCAAGAACTCATTGTAACATCAATTCTCACTGCAGCCCAATCGTCAACATAAATGCCTTTGATTGTTTTTAATGATCTACCCTTAATCTGACATTTTACTTGAAGAAATAAAATAAAATCCAAATATACTACACACACACACATATATATATATATACACTTTACTTACTTTTGAAAGATTCGTATGTCAAGATATAGTAATTAAACCCAGAACAATGCAAAGTTCCGTGATGGGTGTCATAACTTATGAGTAGCCTGTAGCAGAAAGTGATTGAGAGCCTGCATGCTATAACACACTTGTAAATTGAAATTCTTTGATTAGTCACGCCAGGTATTGGATGGCCAGCGTTAACAATACGATCTATTTCCCTTTGTTTGGGTGTCTCAAGGTGAGGCCTTCAACAGGTCACTGTCAAGGACACTCTTATAGCCTTGAGAGCATTCCACTTAAATCTTAGAAACAGAGTACATATTTTTAATTTATCATTTTGATATGCAATTATTCTAAATTTTAACAGGCTAAAATATACTTGAAGTTTACATTCTCAAACAGAAATGCTGCCTCTTCTTGTATTTTGTAAACAAAATTCTTAGTAAGAATTTATTTATAATTATGCACCTATTCAATATAAATTAAGACTATCACTTAAAACTAAATGGTATGTATAGTGATATTAAAACTAGAACATATTTCAAGCCCTTTTGGTTATCGTACATACTCCTTTTGGAAGGACAGAACGGTTTAGAAATGAAAGGGGAAGTTTATGTAAGAAATTGTAAAAGAGACAAAGGAAACATACGGGAATAAGGAGATAAAGTAATTACTATTTGCAGACAATATTGTGGTCCGGGAAGAGCGTCTGTTGCTCAGGTGGCAGCACGCCGGCCTCTCACCTCTGGGTGAGTAGCACCAATAATTTGTAAACTATGAGGTCCACAACCTCACCATGTGCTACTATTATTCATTTCCATCGGCATCATTGGTTTTCTCATTCCCTTGTCTCTTAGGTTAACACAGTTTTTAGTTTCAATTATTATTTTAAATTAACACCTGTTTCACTGAATTTTGTCGCAATAAGTTGTTTTTTTGCTCTGCATATTGATGTAAATATTGTATATTTGTGCTAATTTTGTTTCTGTCTAGGCTCTCTTTTGTTTGTTTTTTCATTTGCTCTTTCATTATGTTTTTGAGCATTTTTTCAACTTATATTATGTAAATTATTCCAACCCCCCTAATTTTTTCAATGAAGATGGCTCAAAGAGCCGAAATATGTTTGAATTTGTTTGCTCCGTCTAATGACGGAATATATGATGTATCGAATAGGAAGATACTCTCATTTTTCGCCATTGTAAAGTAAAAGAATGGCATTCAAAGATTGTATAAAAAGGAAGTTGCCTAACAGAAATACGAAGTGGAGAAGAAGAGTGGGACAATTTAAGACAGACATTTGTGGAAGCAGCCATTGAGGTATGTGGGAAATCAAAAGCAAAGGTTAAGGGAAGGGAGACACGGTGGTGGACAGACAAAATAAAAAAAAAAATGAACAAGGTGAAGAAAGAAATGGATAAGGAAAAGCAAAAAACATATGAGGGATGAGAATCAGATAAAATGGTTACATGTGGATTACAAAAGATTGAAACTACAAGTAAAGAGGAGTATCAAGGAAGAAAAGGAGAAATATTGGGAGAGTTTACTAAAGAAATTGAGCAAGATAGTCAAGGAAATCAGAAACTATTATACACTGTAATAAAACCAAAAAGAAAAAAATCAAGAAAAAATCAAGGTGTTAGAGAGAGAAGATGGATCCATAGTACATGACGAAAAGGGTCTTCAGAAGGTGATGGCAAAATATTTTGAAAAACTCTATAATGAGGATGACTGCTTGGAGGAAGAAGGAGATAAGAAAATGGATATAATAGATGGCGAAAAAGAAGAGAACCTGATAACATGGTTGGAACTTGAAAGGGCAGCGAAAGCAATGACCAAAGGTAAAGCAAGTTGAAAAGACAAATTCAATGCTGATATCATTAAGGCAGCAGGAAGCACTGGACTACAGTGGCTATATCGAGCCCTCAATGCCATATGGAAGGATGAAATGATAGCTGAAGACTGGCAACAAGGAAGCATTGTACTATTGTTCAAAAAAGGGAATAGGAAGAAATGTGAAAATTATAGAGGTATAACCCTATTATCACATGGGCTAAAAATAATGGAGAAAGTCACAGACAAAAGACTGAGGGATATAATAGAAACACAGTTAGAGGAAAAACAATATGGCTTTAGACTGAATAGGTCAACAACAGACTTGATATTTACAGTGCAAACGATAATGGAAAAACACCTGGAAAGGAACAAGGAAATTATCTTCATATTTTTGGATTTGGAAAAAACTTATGATACAATTAAGAGAAAACGTGTATTTGTAAGGAATGTACCAAAATCATTAATTAACAAGATAAAAATGTTGTATCATGAAAGTAAAGTGGGGAGTGGTGACTCTGAAACATTTTATACAAAGAAAAAGGTCTCAAGCAAGGAAGTGCACTGTCACCATTATTGTTTATTATATTGATGGATGGAATCATAAAACGTATAAAACAGAGCATCAGTAGTGATGAAGTGAATGCTTTGGTATTTGCAGATGATGTGGTGATTTGGGGAAAAGGAGAAAAGGAAATACAAAGGAGACTGGACATTTGGAATGAAAATCTGGAGTTTGAAATGATAATTAGTAAAACAAAAACTGTGGAAAAGAGAAGCCAAGTGAACATAGATGGAGAATGATTAGAGAATGTAGAACAGTTTACAAATCTGGGTAGCATTATTAATGGAAGTAATAAAATAAACTCTGAAATTAATAACAGACTATGTAAAGGTACAACATTTTATCATCAAGTCAGAGAGCTTTTATGGGATGACAATGTACCCAAGAGAACAAAATTATATAAACAGTATTTCATACCAATTGTAACATACGCATTAGAAATGCTGGTAACTAATAAAAGACAAGAAGAGATAGAATTCAAAATATTAAAATCAGAGAAGAGTGAAATATAGAACTGTTAATACAGAACATAGAGAAAGCAAGACAGATTGTTTGGACATGTAAAAAGAATGGGTAGCAAGAAGGGAATTAGAAAGAGAAGTTAAGGGAAAGAGACCAGTTGGAAGACCGAGAAGAAGGTGGATGGATCAGATTTGGAAGGACATTAGAGAAGCTGGATTGGATGTGGCGGAAGTAATGGAGCAAGAAAAGTCAAAGGACAGAAAGGAGTGGAGAAGGCTTGTTAACCACACCCGGGCGACTGGAGTGGGACATTGATGATGATGATAATAATAATTTCGTGTGGCTATTTCTAGCCGAGTGCAGCCCTTGTAAGGCAGACCCTCCGATGAGGGTGGGCGGCATCTGCCATGTGTGGGTAACTGCGTGTTATTGTGGTGGAGGATAGTGTTATATGTGGTGTGTGAGTTGCAGGGATGTTGGGGACAGCACAAACACCCAGCCCCCGGGCCATTGGAATTAACCAATGAAGGTTAAAATCCCCGACCCGGCCGGGAATCGAACCCGGGACCCTCTGAACCGAAGGCCAGTATGCTGACCATTCAGCCAACGAGTCGGACATGATGATGATGATAAAGACACATACAATGGAAATTGATATAGAAAATGACTGACAGGTCCCGTTTTTTTATTTAAACAACACTCATTTTACCAAACATAAAGATTATCTGAAAAATTTGAATAATTTTATATCAAAATGTGTTTTTAATCATTTAAGCATATTGATATGCATTCCAAATAAGTGTATAAACATGCGTCATATAAAAAACACATACCGTCACACCTATGCCAAAACCACGAACGTAAAAATGCTCTTCCTATACATTATTTCCTTTAAGACTGGTCATGCCTCCCAGCTACATATTGATATGCAGTCCATCAGAACAAATTTCGTTGAGTTCATTTTCCTATGTGTAAATGTAAAGGGAAATGCTTTTTTTTTTTTTTTTGCCATTGGCTTTACGTCGCACCGACACAGATAGGTCTTATGGCGATGATGGGACAGGAAAGGGCTAGGACTGGGAAGGAAGTGGCCGTAGCCTTAATTAAGGTACAGCCCCAGCATTTGCCTGTTGTGAAAATAGGAAACCACGGAAAACCATCTTCAGGGCTGCCGACAGTGGGGTTTGAACCCACTATCTCCCGAATACTAGATACTGGCCGCACTTAAGCGACTGCAGCTATCGAGCTCGGTAAAGGAAAATTAACCTTACTGTACAGTAGGCCCCTACTGTAGGAATGTATGTTTGCATGACATATTTAGCTGCTCCTAGAGTATAATGTATTTGAAGTTCATTTTCCTTTAAACATGCACATATGAAAATGAACTCGGAAAATTGTTCTCATGGACTGTATATGAATATGTAGCTGGGAGGCGCAACTTGTCTTAAGGGAAATAATGGATACAAAGAGCATTGTCACATTCGTGGTTCTGGCATAGGTTTTGATACAGAAGTGGAAATCCAACTAGAGGCTTAAAATGACAATATTGAGAAATATGGTACGAAAATCAGTGTGGAGAAGAGCAAAACAGTGGTAATGACGAGAGGAGAAAGAGAAGGAAAAGGAATCATTAGTATCAGGGGACAAAACCTTGAGGTTGTTGAATACTTCAAATATTTGCAAGGTTGATGATATGAAAATCAACACTGTCTTGGAAAGACAAAGTCAATGACCTATCAGTATCTTGGTTTATAAAATGGTAGGGATAATACAAGATAATACTGAACAACTCAGGTTATTTAGTCAGACAACTATGTTGATATTTGATTTGGAGACCAGATTTCACTCTTGAATGCTGTCCCAAACTTCAGTTTTGCAAGATACAAAATTTCAACACTGGTTTAGACAGGGAAACAGTTATTGAACAAGTCCCATTTTAGCATCAACAGATGTGGAATCAATGCAGGTTTCCTATGGCCAGGCAGGCATCAATTTTTGGAAATGAGACAAAGTCTCTCAAAGTGCATTGGCACTGCCGGTGGCTCCAAGTAGCCTACAGAGTGGCCTCCACGGTATGCACTAGCCATGCGTCTTGCTGGGTGTGCTATTTACCAACTGATGAGCCCAATTTAGCACACTGGGGCAAAACGCCGGCAACCAGGAATGAGTTAGCTGGAAAATTTATAATGTCCAATAACGGACCAATTACACTGGTATTATAAATTTACTCATTCGGGATAATTATTTCAGGTTCCCTATGGAAATCAACATCTACAACATAAGTGGTATGTTCCGAGCTGTCGGTGGAGTGATTTTCGTGGAATGACGTCAGTAGATTAATAAGTTTGAGTGGTGTCTTAAGTAGGAAAGATCACAATATGAAGATAAAATTGGACAAATATTAGTTTATAGGAAGGGGAATTAGCAATTGGAATAACTTACCAAGGGAGATGTTCAATAAATTTCAAATTTCTCTGCAATCATTCAAGAAAAGGCTAGAAAAACAACAGATACAGAATCTGGCACCTGGGCAAATGCCCTAAATGCAGATCAGTATTGACTGACTGATTAGTCCCTGTGGGTCAGTTTAAGTAATGTGCTCCTTCTTATGTTTCTATTTCTCTCTATATGACTTGATACTCTTCGCTTAGATACACACATTGTTCCGTGCAAACTGGAAGCTTGGAAATATGTAAATAAATTACCATATAATCCGAAATACCACCGACTATGACTCAAGAACAGTACAGCTGAAGATGACGCAAAAATGAGTCAAAACGTACTGTATGTAATTAGTATGTTGTAATTACATCTATATAACAACATTATTATTGTATTGAATAGGTGGACATTAAAAGTTTATTTATTGTCAAGAACTTAAGACACAATTTTATTTAAAAAAAAAATCTTTTATTATGAGCATCTAAATACACTGAAGAAAATGGAAATTGCAACACCCAGAAGGAGTGGTGCTACATTGCTGCAATTGAACTTGCAGGACGAGTGTTTGGTTGTGATTCGATGATTACACTTTCAGGTCCCTCTGACCGCAAGTTTGGACAACAATCAATACAGGATGTGCCCACCACAAGCTGCAATACATTGATGAATTTGTCGAGGCATGGAGTCAATAAGGCCCTGGATTGCTTCCTGAGGAATTGTGGCCCATGCTTGCTGCACTGCTTGGGTCAGTTGTTCCAGAGTTGTGGGTGGCTGAGGACGGTTGGCCAGTTGTCGATCCATCATGTCCTACACATGCACAATAGGACAGAGGTCCGGGGATCTGGCAGGCCATTCTAAGGTTGTGATGTCATGGAGAGCTGCTCTGGAGATGCGTGCAGTGTGAACCCGGGCATTGTCCTGCTGAAACATCCCATTAGCAATGTTCGCCAACATAGGGACAACCATTGGATTGAGTACCCTATCAACGTACTGTTGAGCAATCAGTGGCCTCAACAAACACTAATTTTGATTTCACATTAAAGCCAATAGCTCTCCAGACCACAATGCTTGGTGTTTTCCCTGTGTGCCTCTCGATAATACGATCTGGGTGGCCCCTCTCCGCGGTACGTCGACGCACACGATTCTGGCGAACACTGCGGGCAAGACAGAAGCGCGATTCATCACTAAAGACGACCCTATGCCATTCGACGACCCTATGCCATTCGTCGACCCACGTCGATCTTTCTCGACACCAGGCCAGCCTTACTCGTCGCTGTTGTGGGGTCAATGGAACACCTTCTGCAGGGACACGGGCTCGTAAGTCAGCTGCATGCAGGCGATTACCAACTGTTTGTTGTGTAACGTGGGGTGCCACAGCTGCTCCAATTTGCGCTGCTGTTGCATGGGGTTCCATCTGGGCCATCCGAATGATGCGGCGATCCTCTCTCACAGTTGTCTGTCGCGCTGGGCCTGTGCCAGGTCTATGAGTGTGGGTACCTTCACTTGTCCACTGCTGCCATACATGTTGTAGCGTAGATGCCTGTCGGCCAACACGTGCAGCGACAGTCCTTAGCGATAATCCAGCCTCACACAGCCCAATTATCCCAGCCCTCTCAAACGGCGACAGTTGTTGATAGCGTTCCTTTCTCTGTCGTCGAGGCATGGTTGACTTCACTGCACAGATTGCAAGTTAACTACGCTACACCAGAGTCCGTATAATGGAGTTGATTCCTCTGCGACTAATCACGTGTGGAGACCTGTCGCACTGGGCCTGTGCCAGGTCTACGAGTGTGGGTACCTTCACTTGACCACTGCTGCCATACACGTTGTACCGTAGATGCCTGTCGGCCAACACGTGCAGCGACAGTCCTTAGCAATAATCCAGCCTCACACAGCCCAATTATCCAATGGGTCTGAAACTTTGATCGTTTACATACCTATATGGCATAGTTCCATATCTTGAAAATCAACACAAACGACCAATGCCTTAATGGTGTTGCAATTTCCATTTTCTTAAGTGTATTCACAACTTCCCTTGTAGCTGCTCTCTGTTGACTAGTATATTGGCACACCTGATTTGTATGGATGCTGCCACCATTTCTGGATTTATGAATGGATGATACAGAAGTGCAAATCTAACTAGAGGATTTAAATGACAATACTGAGAAATACGGTATGAAAATCAGCGTGGAGAATAGCAAAACAGTGATGATGACAAGAGAAGGAAGAGAAAGAAAAGGAATTGTTAGTTTCAGGGGACAACACCTGAGGTAACAATACTTCAAAATTTTGGGAAGTGAAATAATGCAGGATACAAGGTTGGATAAGGAGATCAGCAGAAGGGTACAAGCGGGAAGTACGTTCTACCAGAATGTGGAACAGAGAAGTTTCTATGAAATGTAAAGAGATAACGTACAAGATGTACTATACCCCTATATTAACATATTCATCAGAGACTTGGACTTCGACAGCAAAGAAAGATTGAAACTACAGTCCTTTCATTTGCAGAGGGGCTAGATAGTTAACATTTCAAAAACTCGGGAGAAAAAATACATTATAATCGTACAGTACCATGTCATTAAAGAACAATGCTTATGAACATTTACTTGAAATTACCAGCAGACTGGTTAGTTTCACTTTCGTCTTGTGGATACCAGTCGGTAATGTGATGTTCTTCGATAATGTTTTGCATTTAAATATAACGTACGGAGGTAGTTTACGGCCGTCAGAAGTAATGGCCAACATCACCATACAACGTAACTTTTAAATGCCAGTAGTTTTAATTAGAACACTTGTTGCTCGCTTCTCAGAAAATGTAGTGTTCCTTGGAATGTCAAAATACACAGGGGTTTGGTCAGCATTGCCAATCTGCGAAGGGAGATAAGAGTTCCGCTGCCTTAATCTGATCACATGCCTGTGAAACCCTGTAACTTTATTGGAGCAGCTGTTACACATTACTTGGCACAAAAATGTTTTCTGCTGCAATGACAGGTTATTACGCCACATAAACAGAGTAACCCACCCGCGACTTGCCTTGCATAAGTTTCCTGAAATATACTGGGATTTTCCTTTAGGATAGGATTTATTGCGTCCCCCTATTCAATACATATATATCAATCTTTAGAAGGAATAATTCTAATCAAACATGTTTCGGCTCATTTTTGAGCCATCTTCACTGAAAATGTTAAGAACTACATAATTAATATTAAAAGAATGTTATTAGAAAACATGATCATTTCCAATTAGTGGAAGCAGGGCCTCTACACTGAGGAGGTCAGGCCGTTCGAGAGGGCAATTATTTCATAAATTTGGATTTTATTGATGGTTTCCACTACCGAATCACCCAAAAAATGTTCTTATACTTCTGTTGCCCTCTAGGCTTTTCGAGTATGTGACTCAATAAAGACAGACTTGTTTTCTCAAGTTTTATTTTCGTGATTTCGTCCTCATTTTTAGTGTGACATACTGTACTTCAAGACTACGAGGTTTTCAACCTTGCTACCTCACACTGTATTAACTTCATCATGTTGCACAGGTTTTTACATATTCTTTCTCATCTGTTTTTTTACATAACATTCTTTTAACATTAACTATGTAGTTTTTAACATTTTCATTGAAGATGGCTCAAAAATGAGCCGAAATATGTTTGATTAGAATTACTCCATCTAAAGATGGATATATATATATATGTATTGAATAGCAGGACACAATAAATCCTTTCCTTTGTAAAGTGAAAACTGTCAATACAGAATGATTTTAATATCTTGTAATGATATAGTCGGGTAGCAAAATTTCCCATGCTTTTAGTTGTAACATTTCGTGAGAAACACTGCAACCGCTTTTCTGCCTCTCTTTCACCTATTCTAGTAACGCTTCCTAAACACCTGGAGACTTGCCCTTGCTGTTTTCTTTCTCACTTGTTTATCGTGACTCATGACCCACTGCTTTGTTATCATTTCCGTCAGCAAATTTCACCGCATTTATCTTGAATGAAGCTGTGTAACTTAACTTTCCCTATGGCCACAAGGTTGATTTCAAACTGCGCGTGGAAGTGGTCCTTCCTATCTTCCAGAACAAAGGTAATGCAATGATCTGCAAATTCTTAATTTTCATTTAAAATTATTTGTTTTAGTTTTCATTTTTAATTTTCACAAGTATAGACAATATCATATCTCCATACTCTTAGTGTGTAATGTGGCATTTTAATATTAATGTAACATGTTAACTTAAGGTTACCTACAGGCTGATGATGCCCTGAACAAGGGGCAAAAAATGTCCCTGAGAAGTGTATATAGTATTATGTAGATTTTACCCACGTAGTACGTGGCTTGTACTGAATAGGTGGTGATAATAAAAAAATTATTTTTGTGATAATTTGCTTATAACACAGGTAATGGTCTATGGGAAATATGTTAAAGAACCCATGGCATAATTTTCTGCTATCATTTTCACCATCTTCAGTACACAGACCCTCGAACTGTAATGTATGGCAACAAGGAAGGACATTTATATATAAGACAACAATAAAATTACAGTTCTATATTTGAGGAATCTCCTTAGATTAAAGTCTAATATACACACGTTGCCAAATTATTACACTTTAAAAAGGATCATTAAAAAAAAATCATCTTCTACGACTTCCGTATATTTCATGGAAACATATGAATGAATATTTATTACAGAGTTCTGTGTGTCTTTAATGATGTTTCATTAAAGTTAGCAACAATAAACTGTTGACTGACAAGTGATGGTTTTCTTTCAGGATATTTGAACCTGAGGTGGAAAGCATAGAATAAGAAGAAAGCCAGGTAAATATAGAAAAGGGAAGAGACAACATGAATACAGGAAGTGAAACTTTACCTGGTTTCTTCTTATCCTACCCTCCCCACTGAGCTGTGAAGCAGAAACAAGCTCACTGGGGGTAAGAAGAAAAGGGATTGATGAGGAGAGATCCCATTTGTATGAAGACATGGAGAATGTCCTTTGTCCTCGTCTCCTCTCTCAGTTGATCCCCCTTTCCACACTAACCTGCCGTTATTGTGTTCCTTTTCAAGTTCCTATCTCTCTATAAATGAACTGATTAGTTACAAGGATTGGAAAGGAACAAGAAAAGAAACACAAAGACTGATGCAGAATTGACCCTTGTTAATGAAGAGAGAACTACCCATCACAGGAAATGCTGGAAACCATGGTTTTGATATACCAATCGGTTGCTATCACATATCTGCGCATGAGCATCTCCTGAGTACGGGCCTGTGTCATTACGTGTGTGTTTAGTGACCAGTTGAATGCAATACAAAAGGGTGCTCACGATAAAATAGCACTTGTTAATATTGTTGAGTGTTATGCGAAGCAAGATTCGTGGAAAACGATGTGCGGAACTGTTTGCATAAGAGTTTAAGGCTGGAAGTGTTATAAAAAACCTCCAGGAAAGTCTGCAGTGCAAAACTTAGTTGCTAAATAGCGTGAAATGGGCTCTGTAGCGAATAAACGCGCAACTATCAGAAAACATTGCTAGAGTGAAGGAAAGTCTGGAACGAAGTTTGACAAAATTTCAACATCATTTATCTGTGCAAGTGGGAATTAAGAGATCATTGTGTCGAAACTTTATAAAAAAGGACCTGAATCTGTATCCTTACAGATTTAATGTTGAGCATGCGTTAAAGCGCCCAGAGGAACCTTCGCGTGTTTAGTTCTGCCGGTGGTTTCTGAGTGAAGAGGAGTCAGGGCCTTTGGATCCCCAGTTTTTCATTTCTTCCGATGAGGCCATCTTCTGTGATGTTCATTAACGAGGGTCAACACCGTGTCAGTCCTATTGTAAATAATTTCTGGGCTAGCTTTTTTTTGCCCACCGGTAGAACGAACAAATGGCAAGTCAGAGTGGCAAGAGGAAGAAACAAAAGGACACTGATAAGACAAGAATAAAATTACAGGTTTATATTTGAGGAATCTCCTCTTATACTAAAAGCCTAATATACAGAGGCTGCCAAATTATTATACTCAAAGGATCTCTATTTAATTTTAAAAAGCATTCTGTGTACTACTGTTGCGCTCTCTGCCAAAGTGTTCGTCCGATTGCGTGTTATCTAAGATAAAATTCCAAAATAATTTATTTGTATAAATTCCACCTGTTCAATACACGTTTGGCATTTGATAAGCGGTCTTGTCTAAAAAGTTACATAGCCTAGAGGTCATCAGCTAAAAAGGAAGAAAGACATACACAAAAAACGGTGATAAAAACTTGAGATGAAATACAACCAACAAATTGCAAAGGAAATCTATGTTTAAAATGTACATAGCTTCAATTTTAAAAAACAATCAACAAATGCAATGGAAATCTGTGTTTTAAATGTACACAGCTTCAAACTTGGACAAATTTAGTTGTAAGTGAAAGCATACTTGGCCTTTTGTTTTCACTTTTAGATCCTGGCTATATTTGTATTCTCCGCAAAAAAATGCAACAGATTTTTTCAAAACTTCACTCCGTTTCCAGAAGCACGACAAAATGAACAACATTTTACAGTCTTCACAATTTTTCCTTCAGCCAACCAATAGTTGTAGAATACGGTTGGACCCACACTTACAACTAAATTCATCCAAGTTTGAAGCTGTGTACAGTTTAAACAGATTTCCATTGCATTTGTTGATTGTATTTTAAGACTGAAGCTACGAGGTATGTTTTTTAAGTAAGTACTGTTTTGATATCCCGTCGATGCAGTGCTGTGGTCGGCATTCTGTGCATGCGCGCTGTGTACCTGCATCTATTGGCAAGGCTGAGACGCCATTACGGCAATAGTCGCCCTTGGGTACGTTTGTTGGCAAGCATTTGAAATGCCCTCGCCGATTGAGAGTCCAGCCGATTGTGAAGTTCGGTCTGTTATTCGTTTTCTGAGTGCAAAAGGTTTGAAAGCCTCTCTCACTGATCGGTCAACTGCCTGCACCAAATCTTCACTAATGACTGAAGGTCGCCCACTCCGTTCTTCATCATGCACATCTTTGCGGCCACCTATAAATGCTCGAACCCATTTCCTAACCATTCCATCGTTCATAATGTTTGGTTCGTAAACTGCACAGATCTCACGATGAAATATCGATAGCTTTCAGACCTTTTGCACTCAGAAAACAAATAATAGACCGGACTTCAGAGTCGGCGAGACTCTCGATCGGCGAGGCCATTTCAAATGCTTGCCAACAAACATATACAAGGGCGACTACTGCCGTAATGGCGTCTCAGCCTTGCCAATTGATGCAGGTACACAGCGCGCATGCACGGAATGCTGACCGCAGCGCTGCATCAGCGGAATATCAAAACGGTATTTACTTGAAAAACATGCCTCGTATGTATATTTTAAACAGATTTCCTTTGCATTTGTTGGTTGTATTTCATATCAAGTTTTTTATGTACAGTAAAACCTCGTTAATTCAAAGTCGTTGGGACTCAAAAATTGGACTTCGAATTACGTGATTTTGAATTAACTGCCAATTCGCAATTCAGAAGTACCAACCATCGCCGCGTTAAAAAATATTCTAAGGCCCGTTACTGCATGCAGTTAACCTTGATTCACAGTTTATACCTTTCAAATGCCATAAAAAAAAGAACTATTTCCAAAATGTATCCAAGAAGGTGCATTTACAGTATTCAAATAATGCACTCGGATATCTCGCTGATAAACATAACCTCACGCAACGAAAGAAAGAAAAAAGCACGATTCAAAGTCGAGGAGAAATCTATGCTGGCTCTCATGTGCAAGTGCTTTATTAATTGGATTACTATACTGTATGCATTTTAGATGCCTTGCATTTACACAGAAAGTACCCGATGCCCTTAAAATCAAACTTTCTTATGACTCTATCCTTGTATGGTTTCCCGCCATGGCACTTCACTCGTACTTCAGAAATGTAAACACTTGCCGCCTCACAAAGTATTTTAAGACCCATTAATACATGCAATCACCTCGATTCACAGTTTAAACCTTTCAAATGCCATGAAAAAAACTATTTCCGAAATGTATCCAATTTACAATGTTCAAATAATGCACTTCGATAAATCACTGACAAACATAACCTCACGCAAAGAAAGAAAAAAAAAATAGCACAATTCAAAGACGAGGATAAATGATGCCGGTTCCCCTGTGCAAATGCATTATTTTTTTGATTTCTGTATTGTTTGCATTTTCAGATGCTTTGTACTGGTATGGAAAGTGCCCGACGCCCTTAAAACATTGTGCTTATCGAACTTTCCTATGACGAGGGGATAAAGTATCTCGCTTCCGTGTCCATTGCAACGCACTACTATGACCCCCATCCTTTACAATTGTACGATTTCCCGGCTGGCAATTTCTCCTTCAAAACCATAAGACCGTTTGGGCTCGCATTAAAATAAAGCAATGCAGTTTCACCGGTAATGACAATATTGTTCGGTGCCTACGAATCTATTATATAAGCCACTTTTTTTTTTTCAACTGTCGGCATCGCCTGTGTTCGCGGATTCTGTTTTTCCGCGTGATATCACGGTGTTCCTTAAAAGGTTGAATACAAAAGAATTCCGATTTCATTCAACTTAGCAATCATGAAGCGCACTGTAGACCCACCAAAGTGAGTGTAAGTGCGGAAAGCTACCCCTCCACGTTCCGGAACGCGCGTTCTATTATGACGTGGAGCGGATAAATTTCGAGTTGAAATTACTCTAACATATTATTGTTTTAAAATGTAAAGGCAGTTTCGAATTAAAAGTCTGAATTTCGGTAATGGGGCCGACATTGTACTTCGAATTACGAATTATCCGTATTCCGAATTAAACAATTGAAATAACATGCAAAACTGTATCTCATGTTTCCGGGAACGAGAGCTTCTTCGAATTAGGCGGGATTTTGAATTAACCGTTCGAATTATCGAGGTTCTACTGTATCATTGTTTTTTGTATATGTCTTTCTTCTTTATGTTATTTTAGTTGATGAGGACCTCTAGGCTAGGTCGAAACATGTCCTATGTAGCTTTTTAGACAGACCATTTATCAAATGGCAAACGTGTACTGAACAGGTGGTCTTGATACAAATAAATTCTTTTCGAATTTTACCTTAGGTATTTAAAGTCAATACAGAACTGGAATGAAGTTCATTACTTGTAAGGATTACGTGTTTCTATTCTTGTTCCTTCTCTCTATGCACGACTTATACCACTTGTTTCTTTCCGCTACTACTACTGATTCCTTAATAAATATAATGAAATAATTTAATAGAATATAATAACTCGACTACCTCTGTATTCTGGGAGCCCTTTACATTATTCTTACTTACGATAATTTCTATGACATTGTTCTAGAGACAATTTCCTCCTTCCCTCCCAGTAATTCCATCAATTTCTAAATCTACAAGGACGGGGCATGAGGTCACACAATTTCAGGAAGCAAATTTCACAGGTTCTTTTGATCCTAATTTCTTAAAAAATGTTTTTTAAAATACAACAGGGTGAATTCCTTTCCTGCTTTAATCCATCACAGATTACTGTTAGATTATATCTAAGTATATACATTTGTTTTGTTCTTTTTTTGTCGATTTTACTATAAAATTCTAGTGAATATCTTGAGTTGGTTCCAACGAACAAAGTCACACTATATTAATGTAATTCTCTCTGCCTGAGAAATGAGATCAGTTATAATATTTCATTTGCACTGTCTTTGGGGACGGTGAAGGGGAGAAAGATTGTCCAACAATTACACTAAACCTGGCAATAAATACTACAAGAGTTGTTCTCTCTGAACGATACACTGAGCAAAATGATGGAAGCCAGAGGATAAGTTAAAACACACAACCATAGTCACCACACGTGGTCTTTAGACCTCACTCACACACTCTTAATTACATCAAATTTACAAGGTGCAATGCACGACACTGATACACAGTGGCTTCCTAAGCCCTGGAAAGTACGATACTCCCCTCTTAAATCAAATCTCTATGACACACAATCAGGGCTGAGCCAATACTGACCCCAAACTTTGTGTTCGCTTTGGAGAGCTAAGAATATAGTAATCATTGCAGAAAAAACGCGTAGAAGAAATAACTATATTTTGATGAGACAGAATCTAAGCATTCAAGTCATAACAGTGTGTTTAACTCGTGGAATTTCAACCACAAGCATTAAAAGAGTAAAGCCAAATTTACACTATGTGAGTTGAGGTCTGCAAATCTCTATAGAACACTTTCCCACCTTGTCAATACTTTACATATTTTATTATATGTAATATCTGTACATGTTTCGAGAGCCAACTACTCTCTTCTTCAGCGGTAGTTGGCTCTCGAAACATGTACAGTAATTAAATATAATAAAATATGTAAAGTACTGACAAGGCGGGAAAGTGTTCTATAGAGATTTGAATATAAGTCAATATGGACCAACATGGTGAAAATAATCAATTTTGAGGTCCCCAGTCGCTGAACAAGCCAGTGTGCCAGCAACTGTCCAGGCTGATGAAATTAAACATATCTGGTGTTCCCTCACCTCAACTGAATGACATTTTGTAGTCTAAAAAATTGTGGGTTTTTTTTCCTTTCCTTTTTTTATTGTTGGCACTGTTTGCTCTGCTATTTGCTGTCTTCACACACTGACAAATCTATGTACCGTTTTGTTGTGTTGTGATTTATTAGCCTATATGTTTGTTGAACCAGTAAAATATATAGTGTGTTGAACACAGTGGTTTTATGTATTAGCGGTACTGTACATGAACTCTTTTTTTTTTTTTGTGATGCTTCACAATATAAACTAATTTTCACGATGTGATCGTTCTGGCTCAGAAGTAATTTTTATTCAGACAGTGTCATCGGAGTATAATCTTTATTATACATATAGCGCTACTTCATCTAAAATATCGTAGTGCTCATCATCATCAGCTTCATTTCCCGTTTCCAGCTTCCTGGGTCGGGTTGTGAATCGAGGACCTCCATCGCTGCCTGTCTCTCCTCCACTCTCCTCCTTTTTTAAGTACATCTTCTGGTTTTCCTACCCTCTTCTTTATGCATTCCCACACTGAATCTGTCCACCTCTTTCGGGGTCTTCTTCGTGGTCTCTTTCCCGTTAACTTCTCTGAAAAAGCTTTTCTTGGCACGCACTCTTCTCCCATTCTCTTCATTTCTAATTCTATCCTTAATGGTCATGCCCTTGATACCTCTTAGGAATTTCATCACCGCTGCCTGTATTCTACTCTCCTCTCGTAGTGCACGATCCAGCTGCATAGGTTAGTATGGGTTCATAATAGGTTGAATACAATAATTTCTTTGGGACATCTCAGTTCCACAAAATATCCCTTACACTCCGGTAAAAGCTGTTTGCCTGTTGTATTCTTTTTCCAATTTCCTCGGTAATCTTTCCATCTTCTGTGATCAAACTTCCCACGTACTTGAAACTTTTAACCAATTCCGGAATTTTACCATTCAGTTTTATCTTTCCTCTTCCTTCCCCTTGTGATCACTATTATTTTACTTTTCTCTGTGCTTACTTTCATCCCAAATTTTTCTATCTCTCGATTCCATACATCTATTTGTTTTTGCGCTTCCGTTTCATCCTCAGCCCGTATCACTATATCATCTGCAAACAACATGGCTTTTGTTGCCTGTCTTCCCAATCTCTGTTTAATGTTCTAAATCAGTGAAAATGGGTTAGAGGTGTGGGGAGTTAACATGGTGGTAGAACCCTGCCACAGTAAAATGTCATGAACTGCCATCGTTTATAAAGCAGGGAAAATAATAGGGAAGGCTGAAAGGAGCAGACTCTGTCACTACCATAACATATGTCTATTCTTAGTGAGAATGCAAGAATCTTTATGGACGAAGTTAAATTTGATGTAGTCTGCTTGATACTGGATAACATAAAGTAACTTGTCCTGACTGACTAACTGATTCATCATCGCCGAGCCAAAACTACTGAACATCAAGAAATGAAATTTTGAGAATACATTCATATTAAGATGTAGGATTTTTGGATATGCCTTCGCTAAGGGGGTGAAAAGGGGGTTGAAATTTTAAAATGAGTGTATCTATATCTCAAAACTTAAAAAGTTTACAGATGTAAAAATCTGTATTTAGAATCTTCTTTAAAAATAAGGGAAAACGTATTTTTTTGTTTTCAGAAAATCCCAATAGGAGGGGTGAAAAACGGTGAAAAAGGGGTTGAATGCCTTTAATCAGAATACCGGTACTTATATCTAAGAAACTGAAGATATTGCAGACCTGAAACTTGGTACTTTTGATCTCTTTTAAAAATAAAGAAACACGTCTTTTTGTTTTTGGAAAATCCAATTAATAGGAGGGTGAAAAGGGGGGGTTAATTTTTAAAATTACTGCACCTATATCTCAAAACTTTTAAAGTTTACAGATGTAAAATTGGTATTTAGAATCTTCATTAAAAATAAAGAAACACGTATGTTTTTGTTTTCGGAAAATCCCAATAGCAGGGGTGAAAAGGGGTGAAAAATGTTTGAATGCCTTTAATGAGGATACTTATATCTCAGAAAGTGAAGATTTTGCAGACCTGAGAATTGGTACTTTTGATCTCCTTTAAAAATAAAGAAACACGTATTTTTTGTTTTTGGAAAATCCAATTAATGGGAGGGTGAAAAGGGGGGTGAATTTTTAAAATGAGTGCATCTATATCTCAAAACTTTTAAAGTTTACAGATGTAAAAGTTGGTATTTAGAATCTTCATTAAAATGAAGAAACATGTAGGCCTATTTTTTGTTTTCGGAAAATCCCAATAGGAGGGGTGAAAAGGGGTGAAAAATGGTTGAATGCCGTTAATGAGGATACTTATATATCAGAAACTGAAGATATTACAGACCTGAAAATTGGTGTTTGGGATCTCCTTTAAAAATAAAGAAACACATATTTATTTGTTTTTTAAAATCCAATTAATGGGGGGGGTGAAATTTTAAAATGAGTGTATCTATATCTCAAAACGTTTAAAGTTTAGAGATGTAAAATTTGGTATTTAGAATCTCCTTTAAAAATGAAGAAACACGTACCTTTTTGTTTTCGGAAAATTCCAATAGGAAGGGTGGAAAAGGGTGAAAAATGGGTTGAATGCCTTTAATGTGGGTACTTATATTTCAGAACCTGAAGATATTACAGACCTGAAAATTGGTCTTTGGGATCTCCTTTAAAAATAAAGAAACGCGCCTTCGTTTAATATTTTTTTGGGGGGGATATAAACTTAACGGTAGTGGGGTGTAAAAGGAGGTGAGACCAATTGATTTTACTGTTCATAATGTACTTATAAGGAGCCTCCATTGCTCAGGCGGCAGCACGCCGGCCTCTCACAGCTGGGTTCCGTGGTTCAAATCCCGGTCACACCATGTGACATTCGTGCTGGACAAAACGGAGGCTGGACAGGTTTTTCTCCAGATACTCCGGTTTTCCCTGTCATCATTCATTCCAGCAACACTGTCCAATATTTCATATCATTTGTCATTCATCGATCATTGCTCCAGATGAGTGCTTCGGCAGCCGGCACAATTCCTATTGTCGCCGCTACATGGGGCTTTATTCATTCCATTCCTGACCCTGTCGAATGACTGGGAACAGGCTGTAGATTTTCGATGTACTTATTCTGATCATAAATCGATCATTTTTAATCTTTGCTGGGTTCTATTTCAACAGCCATCTTTTCCTTCGGAGAACGTTCTTAGACTACAGTAAACTCTCCTGGCATATAAATAAAAATTTAAACACATTTGAAATAAACAATAGGAATGAGATTGACCGTCCAATTGTTCACCTCTATAATAAGGTCAATAATGCATGGAAGTATGTCATTCATATCACCAGAAATCCCGCACACTTGCCTACGCGCAGCAATGGTGCTGGTCACATTGTCAACAATGACAATGGCAGCAGATGTAATTTACCGCCACGTAGCGGTCTTGCGTCTTGCTGTGGGGTCAAAACATCTAATAATAATAATAATAATAATAATAATAATAATAATAATAATAATAATAATAATAATAATAATAATGTTCTGGACCGTCGTCAAATTGTGCGGACCACGCTGGAAACGGCTCCTGGTCTGGTAATGACAATGAATACAGTCCTGCAGCGATTTCAGTACCGCCAAGTCACCCAGGACGACACCACGCCGGATCTCCTTCGGGATTTGATCCATACTAAAAATGCTTATAGGAAAAGATGGCAAAGATTTAGGGACCCAACTGACCGCGTGGAATACCTGGACCTAGCCCGAGAAGCACGAAATCGATTGCTGGAAAGAATGATTAAAAAATGTGAGGAAATATGCCCTAATCAATCAGAAAACGAGTCAGATCGCAAATTTTGGCGGATTCTCTCAGAAAACGAGTCAGATTGCGAATTTCGGAGGATTATATATAAAACGTTAAGCATTCAATTATAAATTTCTGTATAATGCCGTAGCGAAGCACGGGTATCTTGCTAGTATATATATATATATATTGGTTTTAAATCTCACTACCTACTTTTCCGGTTTACGGAGATGCTGAGGTGTCGGAATTTTGTCCTACATGAGTTCTTTAATTTGCCAGTAAATATATTAACATGAGGCTGATATATTTAAGCACCTTCAAATACCACCAGACTGAGCCGGAAACAAACCCGTCAAACTGAGCTCAGAAGGTCAGCTCTCTACTGCCTGAGCTACCCAGCCTGGCAAAACCCTTCATTACAAACCTAGTCAATCCCCACCATGTCTCTATTTCTTCCGTATTAAAGTGTAAATTAGCTATTTTCTAAATAATTCTAAATAGTTGTTGGTGAAGCTTCTTCATACATGCAACAGTTCTTTACCCTATGACATAATTTTATCATGTTCAGTTACCACCGCTCGTATATGTGCGTAATGGTTAGCCAATAGCAGCAGATGGGCCCTTATGGCCACCATAGTTTTTCTATGTTACAGTCTGAGTATTGGAGTTGATCTTCTGCTTATCAAACCTGACAGCCATCAAAATGTCATCCAGGTCATGTTAATAAAGACCAGTGATATACAAGGGGAGTTTTTCCTCAGCCTTGAGACAGGACACTCCTCCTCACCTAACTTTCTGACAACTTTAAGTGGGATCTCCAGCAAATGAAATATCCCCAGTAATGTAAGTTATCAGGAAGAGCTGATGATTGCAGTATTCACACTGTAAATGAAACAACAGCAATGGTTAAGCATGATTTTTCATGATCGAGTCATCATCGTCTTAGCGTTGCTGAGCTGGTGCAAGGTCTGTATTTTGGACTCCACATGCCATTTCAGAGTCCTGAGTGTCATTTGGTGTCAAGCTGAGACGATCTTCACCATTGTCCAGTCACAAGTCTGGAATGAGGACGGAATAGGGCTGCGGGAAATACCTGAATGTACAGGAATCTACAGGAGGGGAATCTCATTGAACATAGCATCTGTATGCCAGTGGGGCGACTAATAAAGGTGTCTGTTCTCGAGGTGAGGAGCTGTCTAATTTCTTGCTGGCAATTTAGCTCTATAATGCCCGATGTCAGGCTGGTGTAACAAGCCTTGTTAAATCATGTCACAACCAAATTAAATCATGTTGAGCGTTATACTTAATTTATAACTATAAAGTTTCAAGAAGAAGTCATTGATTAATGGAGTGCGTGTTTTGTCTCTTTATAAAAGGGATGTCTTTCTAATGACATCCTTGACTATGAGAAGGAAAATAAATGGTTACTTTGCTTGCCCTTGATTACCATATAACTTGGTACTGGCCCAGCCCATGATATACAATCAAATAATAATAATTTAGCAGAAATTCTTCAATTTCTATACAACAGAACAAGCCCTTCCCTATAATAACTAAACTTGATGGAAGACCGTGGGAAACTCTCCCACAAATAAATTACACCCTTCTAGTCACCGGGTTCACTGCGGGCCAACAATGGCCTACACACCAACACAATAATACAAGAACACACACACTTTCATTGTGACACGTTTATAAGAAGCAACAGTCTGCTTGCAGGTCACCCGTGCTCTACACCGCCATCAGTTATCGTCCGCGGCCATCGCCTCTCCCGGTCCGAGGCTGGCAGGTCGACCTCGCTTCACTCCACCCGACACTTGACAGCGGTGGGAGAGCGCTTCCTGGTAGGCCTTGCGAACTGCCTTGCGGTCGGTGGGCTTCCGGGATTCCGTCACTTTCGCCTCGTCGACAGCGGGATTACCGAGCGGTTCCAGTTTGTTCCGGGGTAGCCATTGCCTGCAGTGACACAAATACATAGCAGTCAATCTCTAGGACAATGGGAATCTCTAGTTGGACTGACTTCTCCATTTTCTCTGCTCTCTTCACAGTTAAGATGTCACATGTTTAACATGAGGGATTAGTTTATTTATTAATACAGTCTAAACCAGAGAGAGACTTATATGTGCATGTGTACATTATATTTTACTTGCAATGGAGTGTATACAACTAATAATAACAACAACAACAATAACAATAATACTAATAATAAAAAGGATACTCAAAATGCAAGCTCTCAAACAAAAACCCTCTGTATGCACATTTGTAGATTTCAAAAAGGCTTATGATTCGATCAACAGGCCCTCACTTCCAAATTCTAGAAGAGAAGGGAAATGAAACCCTACAACCTGTTTTCCAGTCAGTGATCGGGTCAGGGATGGAATGAATGAAGCCCCCCACATCTTACGGCAAGGATAGGCCTATCGCACTCCTCTGGGGCAATGATTAATGACTGACAGATGAAATGAAATGATAGTGGAGAGTGTTGCTGGAATGAAAGATGACCGGGAAAACCACAGTACCCGGAGAAAAACCTGTCCCGCCTCCACTTTGTCCATCACATGGAGTGACCGGAATTTGAAACCCAGTGATGAGAGATCGACGCACTGCCGCCTGACCCACGGAGGCACTTAGAAGAGGAGGGACTAGATCCCAAAACTCGAGAACTCATAAAACAAACACTGACTGGCAGGAAATCTAAAGTGAAATTTGGGCCGATGACCTCGATGTTAGGCCCCTTTAAACAGCAAGCAAGCAAAGTGAAATTCATGGGGGAAATCTCAGAACCCTTCAACATTCAAACAGGCGTGAAACAAGGTGATGGACCCTCTCCTATTCTGTTCAATGTCGTCCTAGTCAAGGTTAAGGAAGAATGGGAGAAAGAATTCAAGAAATGTGAGTTTTGAAAGCCAATCCGACTGGGCTTTCTCAAAGATAACCTCTACATACCATACTTCGCTTTTGTAGATGATCTGGCAACACTAACAGAGGAGATTGCCATTAAACAACTTGAAATACTTAAAGAAAAGTGTAGAAAAGGTGGGACTAGAGATATCATTCGAGTAAACTAAATTCTTATGTTCAAAGACAGATATCAAGAGCCCGAGAACAAAATATGGTACAACTGACAATGTCCCTTACTTTAAACGCCTCGGAGAATTTATTGAACCGACAGGCCTTGAAAAGATCTCGCAACAAACTCGTCTCAAATAAATTAAAAAAGCATTAGGGTTAGTCCAAAACATCTACAAAAAGGAAAATTCATGTCAAGACATACAAAAATTCGACATTACATTACAACACAGTCATAAACCCAACAGTCCTTTATGCAAGTGAAACACTAGCACTCAAAAAAAAAAAAAGTTAGGAAAATCTTAGGAGCAAGATACTCCCAAGACGGTTACTGATTCCAATCAATCAAAACAACAGAAAAGTTCTTAAACATCAAAACTGACATTAGGAAAAGACAAATGAAATTCTTCGGTCATTACACTAGATTACGAGAAAGTGGATTGACAAAAAGGATAATAGGTTATGTAACCTCACTAAGAACTCAACACCCTGGCTTAACGAACTTAGAAAGGACGTCAAGAACACAAACATAAGTTCAACAGACATTCTAGAAAGAGACATCTTTAGACATAAACAATTGGGAAGCTACATCAGAGCAACCACAACAAAAAGAGTACAGACCAAAGTGGTCGGAAGAATGTAAACAAGCCTTCTCGGAGAGAATGAAAGCCTATTGGAACAAGAAGAACCCAGAGAAAAATTGATTGAGTTATTTGCTTAATGTCTTCCCATACTGGGAGAATTCGCGACTGCTGCTACTACTACTAATAATAAAAGCAAGTCTTCATATCTCCTTTGAGAAAACTCAGTTTATAACCAACATAAAGCAGGCAGCAAGAGAGCTAAATGTGGAAGAAGGAAAAATCAAGCGGGTAGGAAAGTTAAAGAGTGGATAGAATCCAACATGTCTGAGAAAGAAGCCTTTATGTCATGCATAAATAAAATGGAAATGGCATACCATCTTAACCAAGGGTGTATACAACAAAAGATCAATATCCTTGAACGCCAAGTTCAGACATTTCCGTGCAATCATTCGTCCGGAGGCCTTGTACGCAGCGGAGTGCCTTGCAATGAACAAAAAGGCTTTATTGAGAAACTTGACATCAAAGAAAGAAAGATTTTGAGGAAAATCTTGGGCCCCTTGGGCCCCATCAAAGACAAAGGTGAATATGGAAAATGGCACAACCACAAGATCTATTTCCACAAAGAAAAGATAACCGATACGATGCAGAAGAGAAGGATTGCTTTCTATGATAAGACGACAAAAGGGGCCTAGTTCAGTGAGGTAGAAAAAGATCTACAAGAGTTGGGCATCACACACGATGGTATCCTGGGGCGCAACCCACTTACGAAGAAACTTCAAGACCACAAGAGTTTCCAAGGAAAGCTGAAGCAGAAAACAAGGAAGGCGTGGACTGAAGAAAAAAAGGAAGGAACAACACCGGCAACGAATGCAGGAACACTGCGCAAATGTTAAAGCCCAGGGAAAGAGACAGTTGAAATGGTGTGGGACTTAGTCGAAATAACATGAATGAATAATAATAATAACACCCGAGGGAATAATATATCAGTCTTTGAAAACAAGCAAACCAACTGAGCATCTTTACACCATCATTATTAGGACATTATGCAATCCACCGATATTCTGGTTACCGTGTGTTCATCACGACCCACAATGTGTTGAATGCTAAATCTTTTATCTACTGCCCCTTTCACTTTATATTTCTCAGAAAAGTGTCTGACCATCTGTAGAAAAATATTCTCGCTAAATTATGAAATCATTTTCCTTTCAATGGACAGCTTTAGATGGCTGTATCACTGGCATTCTACCACTTGGAAGTGAATCACACATGAATAAATAAACTCGCACATTGTAAAACGAAACTAAACAGCATGTATACGTATGTTAGTACTCGGGCATTTCAATAATCTGACTGGATGTGAATTTTGTACCTACTACAATGATATCTCCCACTCTCACTGCAAGTCCATCCATTTTAGAAGCAATGTCTCTTCACTCTCTAGGGATGTGGATTTGTCCAAAGAGTTTGGATAAGGGCTGTAGAAGGTTACTACTTTATTTCACAGTTTTCGAACTGAGTATTGCACATTTTGCTGTTTCATTATTCTCATTTATTGAAAGCTTGGATGATATCAGATATAAGTTTATCACCCAATGTACATGCATAGAAATTACTAAATAATAACACAGAACAAAGAAAAATTATGGAAAATGACAAAATAATGAGGGAAAAAAAAGATGAAAAGATGACTTAATAAAACTCAACAGCCAGCATCTACACAAAAAATTCAAAGAATTAAACGTAAACAAATCTCTTTCTTCTTGACACACAATGTTAACTCTTTGTGCCAAATTGGAAAATTAAAGATTGTCACTGACATCATGGACAAAGATAAAATTCTAATCATGGCCCTTCAAGAAATAAGGAATAGCGATCAAGACCCAATAGAATCACAAGGGTACAGACTGTATAAAGGAATCCCTGGAAAACGAGTGATGAAAAACTGTCCGCAGTTTGGTAATGGATTTCTAATAAATCTCAAAATCATAGATTCAGTCGTCAAATTTAAATCCCAATCCCCCAGACTTGCAACACTAACTCTGAAATCTGCAAATAAAATCTACACAATTATCAATGTACATGCTCCCACCAATCAGAAAAATAACACTTTAAAGGATAAAGAAGCACAAAAATTCTGGGATCTCCTGGATCAAACTTTAATCAACATACCTCCATCACACGTTAAAATTCTCCTTGGTGATTTCAACGCACAACTGGGACAAGAAAGAAGGTACGGAGATATCACTGGAAAATGGCCCGCACATAAGAGGATGAATCAAAATGGTCAAAGATTGGTTGAATTATGCAGAAACCACAATCTTTGAATTATGCAGAAACCACAATCTTATCTCCAAATCAACATACTTTAAAAGGAAACCTCACAAATTAAAAACTTGGAAACAGCCTGATTTCCAGAAAGGTGAATGGCAACTGGGCCATGTTTGCATGGATAAATTTAACCATCGTGAAATCTACAATGTCAAAGTCCTAACTCAGGGTCAGATCACTATGTTGTTAAGATCAAAATAAAATTAACTCCAAGGGTTAAGAAAAGACCTCCAAATAAAAATAGAAAAAAATATGACCCTACCACCTTAATAAATAATAGGGAGTACTACAGGAAAACAGGAGAAGGATCTGTCAACACTAATACATTAGAAGAACTGACCACCAAACTAAAATCGATAGCAGAAGAGTTAGCTCCAACAAATTCTAGGAAAACACTGAATGGTGGGATGAAGAATGTGACCAGGCAGTTGAGAGAAGACCCCAAGCTTGGATAAATCATCAAGCCCAAAAATCACACAAATCAAATTTAGAATTAATAAAACAAAGAAATGAATATTGAATTTTCACGACCGCATTGTAATTGAAACCGACTTTCAACCTATTAAGTCGTTTTACGTACATTTAGTACGTGTTGAAGAGATGTTAAGTACAGAACAAAAATGGCCAACCAGACACCAGTGGGATCCGAACCCACAACCTCCTGATTTCGCGTCGGTTGCTCTATCAATTGAGCTATGGTGGCCTAGGCCATCTTTGTTTTGGTGGAAAGGATCTGAGCTACAGGTCTGGTACTACTACCATCACACTGTAGAGTGCGTTTAAGTTGCCCGTTGAGGGCCAAGTCAATGAATATTGAATTTTCACGACCGCATTGTAATCGAAACCGACTTTCAACCTATTAGGTCGTGTTACGTACATTTAGTACGTGTTGAAGAGATGTTAAGTACAGAACAGAAATGGCCAACCAGACACCAGTGGGATCCGAACCCACTTTGTTCTGGTGGAGAGGATCTGAGCTACAGGTCTGGTACTACTACTATCACACTGTAGAGTGCGTTTAAGTTGCCCGTTGGTAAAGACCTAGTCTTTAAAGAAATCTGGAAAAATGCAGGGAAACCAGCAATCATAAATTTAGATCAGCATGTAGTCAAAATGTGGATCACAGAGAAAATCCCAGAACACTGGACCTCAGGCGTAATCCATCCATTATTCAGAAAAGGAGATAAAACTAATCCAGACAATTACAGAGGAATAACCCTTTTGGACTGGACTTACAAAATTTTCTCCCAAATAATTCACAATAGGATAAAAAACATTCTGGAACCACAGCTTGGAGAATACCAAGGAGGATTTTGCCAATACAAAAGTTGCCCAGACCAAATTCTCAGCCTGAAACTAATAATGGAATATTACAAATACATAAATTAACAGCTGTTTATTTCATTCACAGATTTCAAAAAGGCTTATGATACCATACACAGACCAACTCTTTAAAAAATCGTCAGATCACATGGCCTTCATCCTAAATTAACAAATTATTCAACTAACTTTAACCAACACAATTTAAAAGGTGAAGTTCAGGGGAGAAATGTCAAATGCTTTTACAATAAATACAGGCCTTAGACAAGGTGATGGATTATCCCCATTACTCTTCAATGTGGCTCTAGATTACATCATGAAAATTTGGCAAAAAAACCCCCCCACCTAAAATCAAAATTGGAGCAAAACCCTCAATAAGGACAAACTGCCTAGGGTTTGCAGATGATTTAGCTCTTTTAGCCCTTGACATTGAAGAAGTCCGTACTCAGATCACCAGTCTCCAGAACATTGCATTAAAAATAGGATTACAAATATCCTTTGAGAAAACTGAGATAATGCCAATGTAACTCCTGACATAAACAAAGTCATCATAAATGATCAAAAAATTAATATAGTCCTACAATTTAAATACCTTGGAGAAATCATTATGCACAACTTAAGTGACAAAGCAACATAGATAAAAGAGACCAACAAAATTTAAAAAGCACGATTTTTAACCTGGTCAACTTATAACAAAAAATGCTTGTCAATAGACACTGAGATACAACACTACAAAACTATAACTTTGACCAAAGCCACTTATGCTTGCAAAACCTTGTTCCAAATTAAATATGAAAGAAGAACTGATCAGCTCCTCAAAACTGAAAGAAGAAATTATTAGAACTTGCATAAATAAAAAGTATCAGGTTGAAGGAGCCTGGAGAATCCTCCCCAATGAAACTATCGAGAGATTGACCCAGTTACCAGCACAATGAAGACGAATAAAATATCTTATTTCTTTCACATCTTATGATTACCAGAAAACAGGATTTTACGACAACTAGTGATGAGAAATCTGGGAAAGAAGACAGGAGGGCATTGGATCAAAGAAATTCAAGAGGATCTCAAAACAGTTGGACTCAAAATTACAGATGCAGAGAACAAGAATAAAATTACAACCCTTCTGAAGAATCACAAATTTTCAACTGAAATGCACAGAAGGCCTGTAGAGATTTCAGACGAATTAAGAACACTGAGATCAGAACGAATGAGGAAGCATTGGGCAGATAAGAAGAATCAAACAGTAAAACCTTCAAAGAAAGAAAAATTGTACATTGAAGACTCAAGTGGTCCAATGTGGCCAATAAAGTTAATAATAATAATAAATAAGGATTTCTTTAATCAGGGAACCATGATCAGGACTGCGTCTCGCTTCTCATCTTGGTTAATTTAGAACATTTACAAATCATTTGAACTAAGGATCGAAATACTTACCACGTGCGTTTGGTATCGAAAAATAACACCAGGTACACCATTTCTTCGTAATTACTGCGCAGTGCCAGTACGTCTGCTGGAGGAGCTGGTATGGGAACACCATTGTGCAAGTATCCTGTGCGAGGCATGTTCGGGTCGATTATCTGCAAGGAAAGAAAGAAACAACAGTATCACAAGAGAGAGCAAGGACTTGGCCAACCACACACTAATGAGATACTTGTTCAGGCTGTCCATGGAGATCAGATGAATTACCATGCTGTACAAATATGGCTGACCAGAGCAGTTTACCACATCCGTGCCAAGTGCAAAAAGTCTGGCAAGTGAAAGTGCAACATTTCATGTGTGTGTGCAAAAAATTTTAAGAATAGAACTTTTGGAACACCCAGGTAAGGCATGGCATGCATTTCCTTCCCATTCAACTCTTTGACGAGTCTCTGTATCTAATCTATTTTATATTCTTCACGACTTCTTACTGTTAGCTGAAGATGACCCCATAAGGATCTAAACATATTCTAATATTTAAAAAAAAACTATTTATTGTAACAAAAATATTTGACAAATGCATTGAATAGGAGGACCTGTTAATAAGGTTCTTGGGAAGAATGTTTTCTTCATTCCATGGAGGATCTTCAGCAGGATTAATCCCACTTACGCGGGGTCACGAAGTGGATATTTGTCCTCCACGTTGCTCTGTCCTGGAATCATTTCTTCTACAAGGCCCTGCTGGTTCTCTAATGCTGTGCATCCATCGCCTTCTGGCCTGTTTCCCACTCCTTTTCCCGGGTGGAAGCATTTCATTCATCATCTTTTTTTTCACTCTGATTAGAGGATGGTTGCCCATTTGTACTTCCTCTTAAAATAATAATCACCACCACCTCTCTAAACATGGCCATACCATCTGAGCCCAGCTTCTCCGACTTTCTCAGAAACTTCCACCATGTTGAGTCTTCTCCTCATTGCATCACTTCTCATTTCTTCCAATCTTGTATGTCCAGTTGCCAACATCGGCATTTGCATTTCCGCCCCATATATTATTACTGCACTCAATGACATCCACATATCAAAACAGATTCAGTTCTTAATAATAACAACATGATTGTCTGACTCGTTGGCTGAACGTTCAGCGCACTGGCTTTCGGTTCAGAGGGTCCCGGGTTCGATTCCCGGCCGGGTCGGGGATTTTAACCTTAATTGGTTAATTCCTACAGCACGGGGGCTGAGTGTATGTGTTGTCTTCATCATCATTTCATCTTCATCAAGAATCGCAGGTCACCCACGGGTGTCAAATAGAAAGACCAGCACCTAGCGAGCTGAACCCGTCCTGGGATATCCCGGCACTAAAAGCCATACGATATTTCATTTCATTTTACAACAGGATTGATCAGTTATAATTAATTTTTTTTTTTTTTGCTAGTGGCTTTACGTTGCACCGACACAGATAGGTCTTATGGCAACGATGGGAAAGGAAAGGCCTAGGGGTTGGAAGGAAGCAATTGTGGCCTTGATTAACACGTTGAGTGCCAGACCGAATTTCATAGGACTGCCGTCTAGTGCCGTGAGCTAATAACATCGTGTTACTCCCTGGTGCCAAAACGTTCACAGGCTTAACCAAGCAAATGATTGCTGAAATGACGTCGTATTTATGATATATTAGGTCAACTTATTATGTATATTAGGTAAAATATTGCGACCCCATATGGGGTCGTATTGATCATTACGAATTGTACACGAACATATTATTATTTATAAATTTCATTTTCCGTATTGACAGATTCAAAGTGTAGATAAGAAATGTGTTTTTCCACCATTCAATACACAATTTATTTTAATAGATTAAACTAGTACCGGTTTCGGCTCTTTAACGGCCATCATCAGCTAGTACATGATTTGTTTTAGCCATTAGACAATTCACAAGTTGTTATTGTATTAGGCATCCGGATGTCTAATGGGGGATGGAAATGTATACAATAGCATATAATTAAAATATCAGTAGTCAGGGTAAAAAGTTACAAATTAGAACATGAGTATGTAAAACATATTAAAACACACAGGCCACAATATATAACATTTAAAAAGTTTCAACACATTAAAATGGTACGTATAGGTAGACACTTGTTAAAATTTTCAATTCATGCTACATAGATTCCATTCTTCTGTCCTCTGTGCAGTTCCTTTACTTCTAAGTTATGTTGATTTTAGCTGCGTAAGGTAATCTTCGAGAACATTCTGAAACTGGTGTACGTCTTATTGATATGGGCCTTTGTCATGAAGAAATTTTGTTGTGTTATATATCCCAACTTGTGATATACTATGGCAAGTTTCAATATAGCAAACAGCAGGTCTCGAGCTTGTATTTAGAAGAAGTTGGTGGCAACACCTCTCTCGTCTACGTTTGTTGTTGTAGTCTGTAAAGATAAGGTGATATAAGTATGCCGGTAGTGTGTGTATGAAGGAATGCCTAGTGTGTGTATGGAAAGAGTACTTACTATAGTTGTTGTGGAAGTCTTGTGCCGATGTGTTTGAAGGCTTGTTGTGTTCTACTGCGAGTGCGTCTGGGGCTCATATTAGCTGTGGAGGGGAATGTAGGTGGAGGGGAAGAAGGATTGGCGTAGGAGAAGTAGGGGCGGGGTCAGGCTTGTGATTCGTTGGTTTGTTAGAGCATGTGTTTACTATTTTGAGGTAATCATTCTTTAATGTCGGAATGGCTTTGTCAAAAATGATGCTGGTTTTTTCAGTAATATCATTAATGTTATGATTGGGGTTGGCGTACTGGTCTAAAGAAATGTAGAAATCTTCGGTTATGTTGAGCAGGGGGCCCTTGGAGTTTATATTTAGTATTGTCATGTCGTTATTGATGTTTGTGAAACTATCCTTAGATTCTTCTACATGTTGGCTTATTGATGAGAAATGGTTATGTTTTACTGCATTTATATGTTCATTGTAGCGGATGGTGAAGTTTCTGCCTGTACGTCCTATGTAACTTATGTCACAGTTGTTACATTTGATACGGTAGACACCTGACTGGTTGTATTTATTGTTATTATTGACTGTTTTAGTGTTATGTATAATGTTGGTACTATTGTGTGTGGTTTTGAATGCTGTTTTTATGTTGTGCTTCTTGAAAATATTAGTTATAGTATATATGTGGGTGTTGTTAAAGGTAAATAGGGCATAGTCTTTTTTGGGTTTGGCTGTTTTTGCTAATTTAGTTTTAGGTTGTGATTTTATTTTGTGAATGATTTTGTTGACCATTTCTTTGCTGTATCCGTTATGTTTAGCTATAATATATAAGTAATAATAATAACAACGTAAACGTTTCCACCTTTTCAATACTAAAATATATTCACAAAATTATAAATATGCCTAAAATACGGACCAAAAACATGAAATTCATAACCATTAATGTTTAGCTATGTCGTGGATTAACTTCAACTCATTGTTTTGGTCTTCTGTTGTCATTGGGATGTTAAAGGCTCTATAAATCATACTATAATAGGCTGCTCTTTTTTGTGTATTGGGATGAATGGAGTCATTTTTTATGGTATTTGAGGTGTGTGTGGGTTTCCTGTAGATCTTGTAAGATAAGTGGTTGTCGTGTCTGGTTATTGTTAAGTCTAGGTAATTTAGTGTACGGTTATTTTCGGTTTCTTTGGTGAATTTAATTTGGGGATCTAGAGTGTTAAGCTTGTCTAGTATAGTTTGTGCATCAGTGGATCTATTATCTAAAACTACGAAGACATCGTCAACAAATCTGCACCAAAAATGTATATTATCTATTTCTTTGATTGACGTGTGTTCTAAGTTATCTATATATATTTATTGTGGCCTGTGTGTTTTAATATGTTTTACATACTCATGTTCTAATTTGTAACTTTTTACCCTGACTACTGATATTTTAATTATATGCTATTGTATACATTTCCATCCCCCATTAGACATCCGGATGCCTAATACAATAACAACTTGTGAATTGTCTAATGGCTAAAACAAATCATGTACTAGCTGATGATGGCCGTTAAAGAGCCGAAACCGGTACTAGTTTAATCTATTAAAATAAATTGTGTATTGAATGGTGGAAAAACACATTTCTTATGTATACTTTGTACACGAACACGCGCCCCCATATGGGGTCGCACTTATACAGTAGTTACTGTCCAGACACTCAGTCGTACTTACCTTTTCCTTTGCAGGGACGCGTTATATGCTGTTGATTATGAGAGATGTGTTAGCCTGTTCATATTGGAGCCATAAAATGTACGATCCCCGATTTTAGGTCGGGAAATGTTTGTAAATGGCGATCTTCCGATTTTAGGTTAGGAAATATTCGTATAAAATGTTGTTATATAATGTAGTGAAAATCATGTAAATTTGGTTAATTAGGATGTAACAGAATATTTATTATAAGAATAATTAGTAGTTACGGAATAATGAATAAGTATATAATTTTTTTTTTGTATAACATTTTAATTTGAGTAAGAGAACCTAGCAGCGATGATTGTGCAACATGTGAAACCAGTGACTGTATCGTTGAAGACTGTCATAATTGTTGCAACAGCTGGCTTGGAAACCTGGAACACAGCGGTGATGTGTATGCTAAAGACTGTAATTTATCAATATGGATGAATGTGCTAGATCGCTATTTACTCTGTACTGGGTTCAAAATCACTGTAACTATATACTTTGTTTACATCATTGTCCGACTTGTTCGATATATCGTCCAGACTATCTGCACTAAGTATTTTACTGCTCGATTTACTAGTAACGACTTAAAAATGAAAAGGAAACTCACAGCACTGCACACTTACATAAACAATCCGTGCGCGAGATGGACAATGACTTTGCCACCCTACAAAGCACTCATGATGTACCCATATGGGGTCGCGCCAAAACAGGAATTGAAAAATGGAAGGTGAACTACAAACGTACTTAAATAGACGACCAGCAGATGGCAGGAAGAGAACTTATACAGCTTCGAAACACATACTTACTGCGCACCCAAATGGGTTCGCACAGTTCTCGATTCAGAACGAACGTACGACCCCATATGAGCACGTGAAGTTCAAAAACTTGACTACTCTCACGTACCCATATGGGGTCGCTTGGCACGCAATGTGTTAAGATACAGCCCTAGCATTTGCCTGGTGTGAAAATGGGAAACCACGGAAAACCATCTTCAGGGCGGCTGACAGTGGGATTCGAACCCACTATCTCCCGGATGCAAGCTCACAGTCGTCCGCCCCTAACCGCATGGCCAACTCGCCCGGTTACAGTTAAGTGAATGTCTCTGTCTATTTAGTCACTTGTTATTTAATATACTGTATTTTATAATTGGACTGAAATAAAACCAAGCAGTTGAAGTGACGATTTAGAATATGTAAAGGATATCTGTCAACAATAATAAATTATCATCACCATTACATACTTTGAATAAAACTAATACCGTAGTTTAGAGTACTCTTCAGTTTCCACTCAGTTTGAAAGCTCTGAATGAACTAAACCAAAAGAAGAAGAAAATTGTTCTACTCAATAATTGAGCAGTCAAACCTTGTTTGATAATGGGGAGTATATTACGAAAAACTTTCTCAATTGTACTTTCTTTTTTTTACTCTTCCAACCGATCATAAGCTGACACTTGTGACACAACAGATTCACTGAAAATTGGTAGTAGAGAACTTGAGTTATATTTTAAGTTTGGAAAATCAAGTTCCAATTTTTTCTCGTCTTCACTTAGTTGCAGCAGTTGTGTTTATTGATTTGCAGGCAAGCAAGAAAATGGGCAGGTGTTGAAGCCATGTTGTATCTATTTACAAATTTCTTTGTAGTATTTTCATCTTGGATCACATCAATTAGGTGTCTTTTACGTTGTTTCCGAGAGATACAACACAAGCGCAATGGAACATAAGTCTTTCTGTACAAGAGTCTAAGTTATAGGTATAAAAATGAAATTCATATCATGAATATTCCTCATAAGCATAACATTGGTAACTTTTGCTTGCACATTACTACCAATTTAGTCCCTGTTATCTTTCCGCAGATTTTTGGAAGTGTAGGCCAACCTTTAATGTAAACATCCAGACCATCAACTAAACAGGTACAAAAGGTTTCAGATGGCATGAAAAGTCCTGAAGCATCTGATTGTTTGGACCGAGCATTTGCAAAATACAGTAGAAGTCTGCTAATAGCGAGTACGGCATATAGCAAGAACTCTGTTATAATGATAGCTTTTTTCTGTCCCCTGAAAATTGCTATATTAAACTGTGTATTATCCATCGATTATAGCATCAATGATGCATCTGTTATTACAAGCTATTAAGCGTGTCTAATTTTTTCCATTATCCATATTTATGCACTCCAGCGATTATATCGAATGTGATCGATCATCTCCAGTATAGATTTTTATGTGCACTAGTGAACACAATCGTCAACATTTGAACTCAAAAGCGATATCGGAGTCGATTAGTAATACTCTTGACTGGTGTTCTATAAGCACAATTCGAAATGAAAGAGAACATGTTTCCGTAATAAATGCGTAAATAACATGGCCGATAGCAATAGTTAACTTGTTAGAAATAAAGGCTGAAGAAAACAATCACTTAATTTTAAAACTACCGTATTTCACGGCATAATCGTCGCACTTTTTATACCAAAATTTTCGAAAAAAATTGTAGGGTGCGACCATTATACGATGAATATTTAATACCAGTATTTGTATTACTCAAAAAATGTATTTATAACTAAACTGTATTTGATACAAATTTAAGATGCACGTAATACTCGCGTTTATACATCAAAATAAGTAAAATAGTCTAAAACAAAATTCATAATTTTTCGCAACAATTCGGCGAACGTTTTTCCAACCTGAAAATAAAAATGAATGTATTAAGTTAATTTGTCATTAATTTGAGTATTAAAGTTAAAATATTACACTTGCAAAAAATTATCGCTTTGTTGTGAAATGCGGACTTACCGGTACGCAATTTATTCCAAATCTTCGGTGTCGCTATCGCAGGTTTCGCTATCTGATGCGCCGCCCTCGCCTCTGTTAATACCAGTATCAGATTCTTCGTCTCCCTGCCACACTGCGTCATCTTCGGAACCGTCTAGTGCATTCGAAATCCCAGTCCTTTTGAAGCTCTTGGTGACTAGCTCAGGTGGTATAAGATCCCAACTCTTCTTCACCCACGAGCATAACAAGTCCAAGGGTGGACGCCTGATATTTCCGGCGGGCGTCAATTGCTGATCGCCGCTCATCATCCACTCGTTGTAAAATCGACGTAAGTGGTCTTTAAAGGGTTTATTAACACATACGTCTAGTGGCTGCAAAGCAGATGTTAGGCCACCAGGAATGACTATCTGTCGTGTCTTATTTGTAGTGAGAATTTGCTTCACTTCGTTCACGAGGTGACCTCGGAAACTATCTAAAACAAGCAGAGCTGGTTGTTTTAGTAGTGCACCAGGTCTTCTATTCCACACAGTTTTAACTCAGTCCAGCATGAGTTCTATGTCCATCCAACCCTTTGGTTGCACTCGTACATGAATTCCACGGGGAAACTGTATATTCTTAGGCATTGTTTTCCTCTTGAAAATGATGTAAGGCGGCGACTTTCTCCCGTCAGCTGTAATGGCTAGCATTGCCGTGCATCGCAACTTCTCACTACCGCTGGTTTTCATTAATACACTCCGTGATCCTTTTAGCGCAATAGTGCTGTTGCGAGGCATATCAAAAAAGATTGGAGTCTGATTGGCATTACCGATTTGAGAAAGCAAGTACGAAGTTTCCTTGCGCAAACGTATTACAAATCGGTGAAAATTTACAATCTTGTCCGTGTAATCAGCAGGCAACTTTTGGCTTAGTGTTGTTCTCCTTCGCACTGACAGATTGTGTCGTCGCATGAACCCCTTAATCCACCCACGAGTCGCCTTAAACTGAGTTACCGGTATGTTGTGTTTGCGCGCTACCTCCTGTCCCTTAATTTGTAACATTTCATATGATACACTGCAGCCATTGTTACGTATTTCACTGACGTACCTAAACACTTCTTCGTCAATTATAGGAAACTTCCCTGTTTTAGGACCTCTAAACGCGCGTCTAGAAGGGTTTGTGCTTTTTAGCTTGTTTTTTACTTTCCGCCAGTCACGCACCAACTTTTCACTCACAGAAAATTTTCTTTCTCCAGCTCTGTTCCCGTGCTGTTCAGCAAAGGCAATTACACTTAGCTTGAAGCCCGCAGAATAGTTTCTATATTTACCCATAATCGCTTATAAATGCTTCACACGTTAATGTTTTGCGATATAAATGACTTTCCGTAATTGTTCACTATTAAAACAAATTATTTCTGCAAACACCCAAAACACAAATTAAAAACAAATTCTCACGCACACATGTCTACAGTAATCACGTAAATCTGAAACAAATAAATGCATCTGTGATTCTGTCCATTCCAGAGCAGCCAATACTGTTAGGCAGCAAGGAAGCATGCAACAATTTATCAGTTTAGCTCGTTGGTTGCGACACACTACTGCGCTTGCGCAAAGCTCGCAAACCGGAGCTCTAGCTAGCGCGGTGTAGATCTACTGTATAGTTGACTGTATTCCGAGACGTCAGTAACAAACATTCATTTTTTTTCAATTTCTTTTAAACATACGGTAATTAGTTTAATATTTCTTCCCAGTTATTGATGATTTTACATTACATTACTGACGAGTTTATAAAATAAAACTTTAATAGCATTGGATTATAATTATCTTGACTGCTTGGATAAAAGTTTTCATCCCATGCCCGGACACTTATGACGTAGTAGTAAGATAAGAGTCTAGCGATGACAAATGAGACATCGTAAATAATTCGGCTGAATAATTCCGTGGAAATCTGCGTTATCGTCTTGGATTTCACTTCGTGCGTAATAACACAGGAGCCGGCCCCATGGTGTAGGGGTAGCGTGCTTGCCTCTTACACGGAGGCCTCGGGTTCAATTCACGGCCGGGTCAGGGAATTTTACCTGTACCTGAGGGCTGGTTCGAGGTCCATTCAACCTACCTAGCCGGTATTTCCTGGCGACGTTGCCGATAAGCGATAACTTACAGACTTACGTATTTCAAATGGGAACTCATAATATGTAGGGGGTGAATAAATAGTACACTGTCTCGCGACCACGTTGTCAAACTGCCGATAGCCTACTGGTAAGCATAATATGTAGGTGGTGAATAAATAGTACACTGTCTCGCGACCACGTTGTCAAACTGCCGATAGTCTACCGGTAAGCCATGCGTCATACATATACCGGTATTATTTATTTATACGTTGTGCAACATGTCGCAAACGTGACTGTGTTGCCAAATTGCCCATAAACCATACACGTATTTAAATTGCGCATTCATGTGCAACTTACGTTGCAGTTCCATTTACCTTTTAACCAGATTAGTGAACAAAATTTGGACGTGCGACGATTATGTAATTAAAGGTTTAAAGTCCGATTTTTGTATTGAAAATAAAGGATGCGACGATTACGCGGTGGCGACGATTATGCCGTGAAATACGGTATGTACTGAAGTTAAGCAAGAATGTGATATACTTCACAATACGGCGTAGAGTGGATGACTGATTTCAGAGCTTAGTTTATTCAGTAAAACCTCGTTAGGCGTTTCTGCAGGGAACAAGGAAAGATAACATGTTAAGTGAGAAAACGTACTATTGAATGTACAAATAAAAACTACCCCAACACGCGTATGTAAACACTTGATATGTTTTTTCTTCCAACATGCGTGCATTTTACGTCATGTATGCACGGGTACAGTGAAAGATATAGGCTATCTACCATTTTTAAAGATGTGAGGAGAGTTTTAGAAGGCGTGAAAAAGACGAGGGAAGAAATATGATAACCTTTTCCAATGGGGATTATTAAATAAAAATAGTGTATTAAAAAGTGTGTAAAAAACACCTGACAGCACATACAAAAATGTTTGCAGTGCGGCCCCATAAAAGTATCAGCGCATTATTGCAGATCACACATTTTCTAAAACAAATGTCAGCTGAAGCCTTATATTTCGGACCAGTGGGTTACACTGTTTTCTGGTCACACTCTTAGACCATGTATTCGGAGGTTAAACTCAGCCATGTGCAAGAGAAATGACTGACTGTCATCTTGAATGCGCCAACTTCGATCCACTCGAGTCGAAACTCGAACGTGCGTGTTTCCACATATGAAAGATGCGGTTGCCTGTCCACTTCCCGGATTTTATCTTCATTAGTAAGCGATTCAATGACTTTCTTTTAGCATGTATAATGGGGCTACAGTTTTTAGGCCTAACTGTTTCAGTTCGCACAGGTTCATAATTCGAATCCAACTCGAACTCTAATCCACAGTTCAAATATTTACACTCCATCACATTAATCTTATCCTTAAGTGCGACGATGGGAATCGGTGCCGGTAAAATACGCGGGCTTCAAAAAGCAGATAAAGGACGATTGTCACTTTCCTGTTTTAAAGAATAGGTTTGAACCCCTTGCAAGCGGCACTCATGAATCTGTAGATAACAGCTCTGAAGTAAATTTGTTGGATGTTCGAAGTGAAAGTAACAAGAATATTGTAAAACCAAGTTGCAAAACCTCGCGAAAATCTGTGAAGATAAGACTTTTTGCCGATAGTCAGGGGAGGAATATTGCTTCAGAATTAATTAGAAACAGCAAGCATGATGTTTCTGCTGTGATTAAGCCTGGTGCAAATTTTAATGACATAACCTCAGAAAGTAAAAAATACTGTAAACATTTAGGAGCTATGGGGGTTGCTGTTTATCTAGCAGGGACTAACGACGTGGGAAGAAATAACGCAAGGGGAATGATATCTTCCCTCAGATCAAGACTCCAAGAGTTGCATCACACCAATGTTGTGGTATTTTCGGTTCCTCATAGACACGATCTTCCGGCATGGTCTTGTGTTAACAAGGAGGTAAACAAGGTCAATGAAGAACTTTTGAAAATATGTAGGCACTTCAAGAATGTAAAATATGTAGATATAAGTAATTTAGGAAGAAGATTTCATACCTGGCATGGTCTGCACCTAAATAGGTTGGGAAAAAGGTACGTTGTAAATAGTATATTAGAGTTTGCTAATGCAATTAAAGATGTCGAGTGTAAAACTTTTCCTATTCCTCTAAAAAACTAGAGAAAGTGACCGATGTAGGTCGGTCTGTTGTGTTAGAGCCAAGGAATGATATTAATGCTTATAGTAGTCTAGACAGGTTAGGTACTTTTAAAACTGTATTGGAGAATAGTATTAATGTGCAAGGTAGACAGTCTAGGTTAGGTTATCATCAGTTCACTAAAATCAATGAACCAGTAGAAACAATCATGAGCAACATAGTTATTTTTCACATTAACTTACAGTCAATTAGAAATAAACTGGATGAATTAGATGTAATACTCAATAAAATGCCTACTGATGTTTTGTGTGTAAATGAGCACTGGCTGACTAGAGATGAGACCAATCTATATATACCTCATGATTTTGAATTAGGAAGTATTTTTACTAGAGACTTCCCACTAACACATGGTGGAGCTGCAATATATGTTAAGAAATCACTTAAATTTGAAGTAATAGATGTTTCCTCCTTTTGCATTAATAACCTATGTGAATCAGTAGCTATTAGATTGTGTGAATATGATTTTGTTGTAGTATCTGTGTATCGTGCCCCTAACACCAATATAAAATTATTTATATCACAGTTAGAGAAGTTGATTTCTTATTTAACTTGTAAATATGATCAACAGATTGCTATAGCTGGTGACTTTAATGTAAATATCTTAGAGGTATCACAAAATACTCAAAACTTCCTTAATATGTTAAGATCGCATGACTTATATTGTACACATGGTAAACCCACAAGAAATAATGCATGCCTAGATAATGTTGTAACCAATGTACACAAATCATTTTACAAATGTTCATTTCTAGGACAAGATGTATTGTCAGACCATGGTGGTATTTGGGTTGAATTTAAAGTTAACTGTAAGAGAAGAGTCATCGAGTCATCAAAAGAATTAAAATGCATCAGACGTGTCATATCAATTAAAGGGGTTAATGAATTCCAAGACAAGTTAATAAGAACAGACTGGACTAGCCTTTATGCCATGAATGATGTCAACCTTGCATTTTCTTATTTCATTAACATGATAATTATATATTTTAATTCAGCCTTCCCTGAAAAAGTTGTAACTATAAAGGCCAACAGCTCTAAACCAAGAAATAGAGTTAAAAACTGGTTTACGCCTAATTTGGGTAAAATGCGTAGCATTATGTTAACTTATTATAATAAGTATAAATTAAATAATAATTTAGAGGATAAAGAAATATTCAAAAACTACAGGAAATTATATAAAAAACATATACATGAGGCTAAACTTGCAGCAAATGACAGGTATATCCAAAGTGCGAACAATAAATGCAAAGCTGCATGGTCTATCATAAGAAGTGCTAGTCATACTTTAAATAACAAAGATGTGATTCCTCTAGAACCTGATCAGTGTAATAGGTATTTTATCAGTGCACATGAAAGCACATGTGATCAGGATAATAGCATTTCATCAGATGGGGATGCAAGTAAACATAATTTCTCAGACTGGTTGCATAACTTTGATCTTCCCTCAAATGTACTGAATAATGATTTTAGGTGGGTGGAAGTAAATCTGCAAACAGTCAGAAGTATTGTCACAAATTTGAATTCATCTAGTACCCAAGACATTTATGGTCTCTCTAACAATACAATCAAAGCAGTTATTGACATGATATTAATGCCATTGACATTTTTAATAAATTTAATGCTTAGACAATGTGTTTTTCCTGAGTGTTTAAAGATGTCTAAAGTGATACCTATCTTTAAAAAGGGGGATAGAATGTGCCCATCAAATTACCGCCCTATAACAATAGTACCCATTCTGAGCAAAATTATTGAATCCTGTATATTTATACAACTCGACGAGTACTTTTTCAGAAATAATTTGCTTTACAACAAACAGTTTGGATTTAGGAAGGGTCATTCAACGATAAAAGCAGTTGAATGTGTCATCAAAGACATATTAAATAATTTTGAGAATAAAACAGTCACAGGTGCTACATTAATTGACCTGACGAAAGCTTTTGATTGTGTCTCGCATGAAATCCTAATTCACAAGCTTGGTTATTATGGAGTAAGGGGTCATGAACTGAAATTAATGGCATCCTATCTCCATCAAAGGAGACAGATGGTGGTAATAAGTGATAAAAAATCTGGTATGGAAACGGTTAAAGCAGGTGTCCCACAAGGGTCTGTTTTGGGACCTTTCCTGTTTTTGGTCTATATCAATGACCTAGCATGTAATGTTCCCTGCACATCAGTTCTATATGCTGATGATACAACTTTCGTAAACAGTAATGTTGATATCACAACACTACAAAACCAAGTCAGCACATCTGTTAAAATTGCTGAAAACTGGTTTCATCACAATAAATTAACTATTAACGTCACTAAAACAGAAAATATCATATTTACCTTGGATCACACTGTAAATAATGGCTGCCGTAATTCTGTTAAATTATTAGGCATACATGTAGATACAAGACTTACATGGGAAATACATACATCAGAACTCTGTAAGAGATTATCCAGGGTGTGGTATCTGTTGCGGAAACTGAAAACCTGCATCAGTCGGGATATGCTACTTGCATCCTATCATGCTTTCTTTCACCCTCATATACTGTATGGGATCAGGTTATGGGGAAATTGTCCCACATCAAATAATGTATTTATATGGCAGAAAAAGGCAGTCCGTCTAATTGCTGGATTAGAATTTAGAGACTCCTGTAAAACTTCCTTTGTGAGCCTAAAAATTATGACAGTTCCCTGTTTATATATTCTTACAAATATTATGCATGTGAAAGAGAATCTTTCCAAATTTAAAGAAAGATCTACAGTTCACATGCACGACACAAGATACAAGAATGATCTGGATACTCCTTACTCCAGGCTTAGTAAAAGCACAAACAGCCACTGTTATCAACAGCTTAAGATGTACAATAAGCTTCCACTACCTATTCGAACATTAGACAATAGTGCATTTAACAGGGTACTGTCACAATTCTTAAAGAAAAAGGCATTTTATAGTGTAGAAGAGTATCTAGAATGTGGTATTTCAAAAACTGACATAATATAGGTAGCTAAAATAATTTTTCTAATGACTCAGGCATAATTACTAAGATATTGTATATAGATTATTTTTATTTATACTGACAATACCTAGTGTACATTTTCTGTACTTGATGGTGGAAGAATAAAATATCTAAAATATCTAAAATATCTAAAATATGCACCATGCTAGTCAACTTCACAGGATTATGTTACTAATTCTTATGTAGTCTGTCACGCGACAAATATTCGCTACCCTTCACTGTGTCACTCAACAGACTAAATTTCTAACTTCTGAATGGAATGCGAAATACAAACACAAACAGTCTTACTGGGTTATTCAGCAATATCAATGAAAACCAGAAAGCAAAACTTAACTTTGCTGAGGTGAATGGCTTGCTTCCCAAAGCTATAATTTATTCTCTACATTTCCCAAATTCTAGGCCATTTCCCATTTTTGCTTAACTTTCCCCGACCTGGTTCCTGTGGCGAGGGCTCTAACCTATGTTGGAAATCACGTTCCTTTCACAAGGAATGACAAAGAACAATTTCAGGGCTGGGAAAAATGTGATCGTACTGAGCAGTAATAATGAAAATTTGTGACACGATAAGTGAGGTATGTTTAAATAGATTTAATACGACGTGAATTGGGACTTCGAATTTACGCCGTGCTAAGCGAGAAATCGTCTTGATGAGGAACGCACTACGAGGTTTCACTGTATTTTCTCGCATCGGGTTAAATTTCGGAAAGGCTACTGCCGAGTAATTTATAGCAAAAAGGTTATCGTTATTATACTGGTACTTTGAAGTAGGTTTTCATGATATACAATGAGGTTAAGTTAGGTTTGGTGACTGTTTGAATAACAAACTGAAACGTTTGCCATAGAAGCTACTGGAAGGAGAATTATTCAGATTGAAACTGAACATACAGTACGCGTTCACGTTGTCTCGGAATTAGAAAAATAACTTACGAGTAAGCCGTAGTATGGAAATCTGCGAAATGCAAGTTCTGAAAAAACTGACTGCTGTTCCATACCTTTAATGTGTTCAGGTTTCCCCCCCCAATTTTTACAAAAAAATCTGATATAACAACAATCCACTGTAGCGAGTAAATTTTTCGCCGTAATGAACTGTCGCTAAAATGGACTTCTACTGTAGTTGTTTTGAAAATATTTAACAACACCGAGAACACGTTCCTTCAGGTTTGGAAACCGAGGCATTAGTTAAGAGGTTCAAAAGGTGTGCCAAACAATTATAGGTTATTACGTTCATGTCATCCCTGTGACACCATGAGATATTAGCTGCATTATCAGTCACGAGTGAATGCACAAAACATTTGATCTCTTCTTCACATTTCCTGATACTACTAAATGCCATGTCTGCCAGGTATTCTGACGTGTGTGGATTTCCTGATGTATCGGGAACCACAGTATTTACCAAGGAAGTATCCCCTTTTACTGATGTTACTGTTAAGCCCTCTACTGGTTCCTTGTGCACGTTTGACCATCCATCAATTCCCTACATGAACAACTACTGAAGAACACTTGTTTTTTCCTTCATTGTAAACAGTGCCCCGTCTTTAATTTTCTTTCTATTTTAGGAATTATAATGTGGAGTGGTGAATGGACGATTTTGTAACAAAACTGTCAGGAAAAATAAGAATAATATCTCTACTAAATATCATTGGATTCTTTAGAGTTGCAGCAAGAAATAAACTCTAAACTTTGCGAGACTCTATAACACTTGTAAATACGAGGGTAATCCCAAAAATAAGGTCTCCTATATTTTTATAAATACAGAACTGTGTTCGTGTGGCTGTTGGCCACAATATTGTGAGGAGTGTTTCCCCCACTCGCATATAAACATGCACATGCCGTGCTGAGGCACTCAGTCTTGGCTTGACAGCCGTTGAGAAGGGAGTTCCCGCTGGATGTTACCACCAAGTGCGAAGTGCGTGCAGTTATTCGGTTTTTGAACACAAAAGGTATTGAACCGATTTAAATCCATCGCCAACTGACGAATAAAGGAGCGAGAGACCGTCAATTTCTGTCGAGACAGTCGTGAAGGCTGAGAAAATCATGCGTGAAGATCGGCGGATCACCCTGGATGATCCTTGCACTTTGGTTCCTGAGGTTTCCAGAAACGCCGCTCACAGGATTTTAACGGAAAAATTGAAATACCGGAAGGTGTGCGCAAGATGGGTGCCACACATGCTGACTGAAGACCACACTTCCTGAACAGCATGTCGGCGAGCTGGTATGATATGGGCATACAAAAACTGTCACAGCATCTACAAAAATGCATCGACCGAAATGGTGATTATGAAGAAAAATAGCTAAATGTTCAAGGTGTAAAATGATGTAAACCATTGTAGAAATAAACAGGTCTATCTATTTATAAAAAGAAGGAGACCTTATTTTTCGGGATTAACTTCATATCTCGACTGATCAACATTTTACCTCAAGGAGATAAACCAAGCACTACTTACAAGGGCAGGGTACCACGGATATCCCCTACACTTGGCCCAAACCAAGTCCAGTGGCTCCGGACACTGTGCGGGGTCTTGCAAGCTGCTGGTTGCCGCTCCAGCTGCCGTGCCATCCTCGTCGCCGGATGTCTCCCCTGCAGACTGGTGCTGAAGGTCTATGCTGGAGCTCGCTGCTCCAGAACTCGCTGTACTACCGTCTGTTGATGAGCAGCTCGAACAACTAGACTCCGACTGTGTGTCTTCGTCCGTTTCAGCTGGGATCTCTGCAAAGGAAACGAGATGTAAAATGATTCCTCTGCATACAGACGACGTTACCTTGAACCCTAACAATATCTCAAAGGTAAACCAAGAAATAATTTCAAGCCATATATAGAGATATAGGAACAAGAAAGGACCACATAATAAGACAAACATAATGGCAGGTCAGAGTGGGAAGACGGAGCAACAGAAAGAGGAGACAAGGACACACATTAAAACATAAACAAAAGGATAAGGACGATCTCCACAACTTAATACACTGCTGTCTTCAAATAGACAGTCCCCCCTCGTTAATCCCAGCTCCTCCACATCTGTCTCTTCTCAGTCCCCGACCAGCTTGTTTCTGCTTCCCAGCTTCATAAAGGAGGGCGGGCATAATGTTTGTCCTCATGTCCTCTTTCTGTTGCTCCCTTTTCCCGCTATGACCTCTATCTCTCTCTATACATGAGTTGCTACGATACTTCTTTGATCCTTTCCAATACTTCCATTCCTGTCCTTAATGCCCGGAAGTGTCCAACCACATTAACTGCCATTATCTGTCATCCATGGGTGTTTCTTGCAACTTCTTAAAGTTTTATTCATTAATTTAGAAGAATGCACACAAATGTGCATAAGATTGATATAACAACTTGTTTGTTATACAGTAAAACATCGATGTATCGTTTTTCAGGGGGGAGGGGAATATGACGATGCATGTGGGAAAATGATGAACGCGGGCATCATGAAAAAATAGGCGGAAGGCAAAATAATAAAATACAGGTCCTGTATTTGGACATTTTTCATTATGTAAATATAATATTATTATAAAAACAACAACAACAACAATAATGGTATGTGGCCTTCGGGGCCGGATGCAGGTCTTTTGAATTGTCGTGTGATACACGATCTACGCGCATATGAAAATACGGCTCTACCTAAGATGAATTCTAATGTTCAATTTGGCAAAACAAACAGCCCCTGAACCGTTGGAATTAATCAAAGAAAGTTAAAATCCTCGACCTGATCGATACCCTTTGAACCAAAGGCCAACAAGCATTAACAATTTAGCTCATACTATACATAATGTTATCAAAATATTGCAAGCAAGATATAGGCCTACGCGATGAAAATAAGCAGCGTGACTTTTACGCCGTTTCATTTCACTTTTCTTTAAACATTCTGCAATATATGAAAAGCTTTAAGTTCAATTCTCTTATTGCAAACCAAGGATATATGTGGATATTACGGCGATAACCTGTATTTAGAAAAAGATTCCATAGACCCTTCGCAAACAATAGGTTAGAAACCCAACATGGCACGGCTCCTGCAGCTCAGCTCAGACGATGTAACAGAGTTTAGAAATTCAACACGGCACGTCTCAAATGATGACACAGCGGCCTATGCGAGGCTGCCAACTTAGGAACTAGTTACAAGACTAGGCTATGAGGAAAGATTAGGCTTGGTTACCGTATTTCACGGCATAATCGTCGCACTTTTTAAACCAAAATTTTCGAAAAAAATTGTAGGGTGCGACCATTATACGATGAATATTTAATACCAGTATTTGTATTACTCAAAAAATGTATTTATAACTAAATTGTATTTGATACAAATTTAAGATGCACGTAATACTCGCGTTTATACATCAAAATAATTAAAATAGTCTAAAACAAAATTCATAATTTTTTGCAACAATTCGGCGAACGTTTTTCCAACCTGAAAATAAAAATGAATGTATTAAGTTAATTTGTCATTAATTTGAGTATTAAAGTTAAAATATTACACTTGCAAAAAAATATCACTTTGTTGTGAAATGCGGACTTACCGGTACGCAATTTATTCCAAATCTTCGGTGTCGCTATCGCAGGTTTCACTATCTGATGCGCCGTCCTCGCCTCTGTTAATACCAGTATCAGATCCTTCGTCTCCCTGCCACACTGCGTCATCTTCAGAACCGTCTAGTGCATTCGAAATCCCAGTCCTTTTGAAGCTCTTGGTGACTAGTTCAGGTGGTATAAGATCCCAACTCTTCTTCACCCACGAGCATAACAAGTCCAAGGGTGGACGCCTGATATTTCCGGCAGGCGTCAATTGCTGATCGCCGCTCATCATCCACTCGTTGTAAAATCGACGTAAGTGGTCTTTAAAGGGTTTATTAACACATACGTCTAGTGGCTGCAAAGCAGATGTTAGGCCACCAGGAATGACTATCTGTCGTGTCTTATTTGTAGTGAGAATTTGCTTCACTTCGTTCAAGAGGTGACCTCGGAAACTATCTAAAACAAGCAGAGCTGGTTGTTTTAGTAGTGCACCAGGTCTTCTATTCCACACAGTTTTAACCCAGTCCAGCATGAGTTCTACGTCCATCCAACCCTTTGGTTGCACTCGTACATGAATTCCACGGGGAAACTGTATATTCTTAGGCATCGTTTTCCTCTTGAAAATGATGTAAGGCGGCAACTTTCTCCCGTCAGCTGTAATGGCTAGCATTGCCGTGCATCGCAACTTCTCACTACCGCTGGTTTTCATTAATACACTCCGTGATCCTTTTAGCGCAATAGTGCTGTTGCGAGGCATATCAAAAAAGATTGGAGTCTGATCGGCATTACCGATTTGAGAAAGCAAGTACGAAGTTTCCTTGCGCAAACGTATGGCAAATCGGTGAAAATTTACAATCTTGTCCGTGTAATCAGCAGGCAACTTTTGGCTTAGTGTTGTTCTCCTTCGCACTGACAGATTGTGTCGTCGCATGAACCCCTTAATCCACCCACGAGTCGCCTTAAACTGAGTTACCGGTATGTTGTGTTTGCGCGCTACCTCCTGTCCCTTAATTTGTAACATTTCATATGATACACTGCAGCCATTGTTACGTATTTCACTGACGTACCTAAACACTTCTTCGTCAATTATAGGAAACTTCCCTGTTTTAGGACCTCTAAACACGCGTCTAGAAGGGTTTGTGCTTTTTAGCTTGTTTTTTTACTTTCCGCCAGTCACGCACCAACTTTTCACTCACAGAAAATTTTCTTTCTGCAGCTCTGTTCCCGTGCTGTTCAGCGAAGGCAATTACGCTTAGCTTGAAGCCCGCAGAATAGTTTCTATATTTACCCATAATCGCTTATAAATGCTTCACACGTTAATGTTTTGCGATATAAATGACTTTCCGTAATTGTTCACTATTAAAACAAATTATTTCTGCAAACACCCAAAACACAAATTAAAAACTTAAATTCTCACGCACACATGTCTACAGTAATCACGTAAATCTGAAACAAATAAATGCATCTGTGATTCTGTCCATTCCAGAGCAGCCAATACTGTTAGGCAGCAAGGAAGCATGCAACAATTTATCAGTTTAGCTCGTTGGTTGCGACACACTACTGCGCTTGCGCAAAGCTCGCAAACCGGAGCTCTAGCTAGCGCGGTGTAGATCTACTGTATAGTTGACTGTATTCCGAGACGTCAGTAACAAACGTTCATTTTTTTTCAATTTCTTTTAAACATACGGTAATTAGGTTAATATTTCTTCCCAGTTATTGATGATTTTACATTACATTACTGACGAGTTTATAAAATAAAACTTTAATAGCATTGGATAATAATTATCTTGACTGCTTGGATAAAAGTTTTCATCCCATGCCCGGACACTTATGACGTAGTAGTAAGATAAGAGTCTAGCGATGACAACTGAGACATCGTAAATAATTCGGCTGAATAATTCCGTGGACATCTGCGTTATCGTCTTGGATTTCACTTCGTGCGCAATAACACAGGAGCCGGCCGCATGGTGTAGGGGTAGCGTGCTTGCCTCTTACACGGAGGCCTCGGGTTCAATTCACGGCCGGGTCAGGGAATTTTACCTGTACCTGAGGGCTGGTTCGAGGTCCATTCAACCTACCTAGCCGGTATTTCCTGGCGACGTTGCTGATAAGCGATAACTTACAGCCTTACGTATTTCAAATGGGAACTCATAATATGTAGGTGGTGAATAAATAGTACACTGTCTCGCGACCACGTTGTCAAACTGCCGATAGCCTACCGGTAAGCATAATATGTAGGTGGTGAATAAATAGTACACTGTCTCACGACCACATTGTCAAACTGCCGATAGTCTACCGGTAAGCCATGCATCGTACATATACCGGTATTATTTATTTATACGTTGTGCAACATGTCGCAAACGTGACTGTGTTGCCAAATTGCCCATAAACCATACACGTATTTAAATTGCGCATTCATGTGCAACTTACGTTGCAGTTCCATTTACCTTTTAACCAGATTAGTGAACAAAATTTGGACGTGCGACGATTATGTAATTAAAGGTTTAAAGTCCGATTTTTGTATTGAAAATAAAGGATGCGACGATTATGCGGTGGCGACGATTATGCCGTGAAATACAGTAGGTCCCGGCTGGTAACAAGACTATTGGGCAAAGGGCAACAAAGCTGTCAACAGGCATCTAGCATCTCACACACTCCACAAGGTATGATACGACTGATCACCCTGTGACTAATTAAAACATATCTGGTGCACAGATCAACCGTCAAAAAAATATTTGTCCCCGGCCACAATTTTCTCGCAGGGTTCGATCGAACGTAAGAAAAATATACACAAAAGTTTTTGCGTTTAAAGACACAGCTGAATACTCTTAGTATATAATAGCGGCAACCTGTTATGTGAGAATATACGTGCGATTACGAGTTGCTAGTCTTTAGCAAGGATCTCGTACGCTAGAGTGCTGTGCACAGGTTATTCACATGCAACCTCACTATGAGCCTCCTGGCACCAATGCTACTCCTCAACCCACTAACCGGTCCCTAGAATTATTCTTATTTAAAAGAATGGAGGCACTGTAAAACTCAAATTTGCCAACATTTCTGTGCTGCTATTGGCTGGCTAAAGCTTCCAGCTTTGTTGACAATGAGAAAATCGCGCAGTTTAAAATAGTCACGGCGTGCGCCAGGTATGTTTTAATTAGTCACAGGGTTATTAATCGCATCGTACCTTCTGATGTGTGTGGGATGCTACAGGCTGATTGACAACTTTGTTGTCCCCTGCCCAGTTGTCTTGTTACAAGCCGGACCTAACCAAGCCAGACCATTATCTTTTCACTAGCCTGGCCTTGAAACTAATTCCTAAATTGACAGCGTAGCTTAGCCCACTGTGACATTGTCCGAGGCACACCATGTTGAATTTCTAACCTCTGTGACTTTGTCCGAGCCGCGCCATGTGGGATCTCTAACCTATCGTTCGCGAAGTGTCTACAGAATCTACCAAAATACAGGTTATCGCCGTAATATCCACGTATATCATTAATTTTAAATAAGATAACTGACCTTGAAGGTTTTTCAATTACTACGAAATGTAAGGAAAAGTGAAACAACGTAAAAGTCGCGCTTTTTATTTTCATCGTGTATATGATGACTGCAATGGTTTGATATTGTTATGTATAGTATGAGCACGTCCGGCTCCATGGGTAAAGGGTTAGCACGTGTTGGCCTTCAGTTCAAGAGGTCACGATCGGGTCGGGGATATTAACTTTCGTTGGTTAATTCCGAAAGTTTGGGGGCTGTGTGCGGGCCGATTTACGCATTAGGATTCGTCTTAGATAGAACCGCATTTTCGTAAGCGCTTAGATCGCCTATCACGCGACAACTCGAAAGATCTGCACCCGGCTTCGGAGGCCACACGCCATCATCATCATTATTATTATATTTACATGACGAAATATGCCCAAATACAGTATCCATATTTTATTATTTTGCTTTACCTCTATTTTATATGTTACCCGCATTTATCGCTTTCCCGCATCCATCGTCATTTGCCCTCTCCCCCTTGAAAACGATGCATCGAGGTTTTACTGTACATTCAGGTGTCGGTTAGTGGGTTGAGGGGAAGCGTTGGCACCAGGAGGCTCGAAGTGAGGTTGCGCGCAAATAACCTGCACACAGCACTCAAGCCTACAAGATTCTTGTTGAAGAATCACTCGTACATCCTCGTGTAAGAGGTTGCCATTATTATATGCTATGAGTATAGAGCAGTCCCTCTAAATTTTTTAAAAAAAACCTTTTGCATACATTTTTCTTACGTACGATCGATCAATGCGGGAAAACTGTGGCCAAGGACAGATAATTTTTTGACGGTCGATGCGAGAAAACGATAGATGCGGGGAAATTTAACATTGGTTTATATGGAACATTTTTGGGACCGAGTAAATTAAACGATGAATACGGGGGAATGATGCATCGAGGTTCTACCACAGTCTAATATATACAGTCGCGAAGCTCTAATAAGAGGAAGGTTCATCCACTTGACAGCTGGAGCGACACTAGCACCACTAGCGGCGAGGTAGAGGCAACTTGCTAGCAGACAACAGGGAATGAATTACCAATACAGTCTAAAAAGTCATAACTTCTGAACTATTCATGCAAATAATGTCCTGACAAGGTTACTGTAATCCTTATGAAATAGTGGAGGAGGTCGAACAATTTATTTCGATGAGGAATTAGAGGATAATATTGAAATATTTATTTAATCTTATGGAGTTATTTTTTTTACCATGGACTATAACATGAAATCGCTTCTAGAGGGCAGCCGGTTCGAAATAGGTATATACCATTGCGGACTTTTTTGTAGAGGTTTTTAAGCTCTATTCGTACGCTTACACTTGGGGTCTATTGTTGACGGTTCAGGCAGCGTAAGCCAAGAAAGCAAGTGACCGACCGACCAACATCGAACCTGCCAAGTTGGGCTAAGAAAGCCAGCGCTCTACCATGGTCGGTCACTTGCTTTCTTGGCTTATGCTGCCTGAACCGTCAACTATAGACCCCAAGTGTAAGCGCACAAAAAAAGTCTGCGATGGTATATATCTATTTCGAACCGGCTGCCCTCCAGAAGCGATTTCATGTTATAGTCCGTGGTGTTAAAAATTAAATAACTGGAGGTTCAACCTGTTCAATACTCAAAAGAAAGAAACGTAGCAATCACATTTCTATTTAAATGGGACCGGTTTCGACCTTAGTCTAGGTCATCATCAGCCATAAAAAACATGTAAAATGTTTAAGAATGTTGGAGGTCAGTTTTTCACTGTTAGGCACAAAGACACGACATCACATTCTGTTCTGCACAAAGTCACAACATTAACAATCAAATTGCGAAGATCAAAAAGGCTTGAATTCGCAGACGAACAGATCTGTAGAAGAAAGCCGCCAGCTCCCGGTGACTACGTGGCACACTCAAGGTCACGCGCTGCGGCCAAACACCAAAGTAGAGTGGAGAAAGTTTCGAAGGTCCAGAACCTGTCACGGCTGCGGGAAGCCAAGTACGTATATAAAAGTATACGATGCCAATTAGTATAACCGAATGAGCACTCGTACTCCAGCTAAGATCTTGGTAAACAGTTGACTTGTAAAAACAATTGTAGAGAGAAGAAAAAAATGTAGTAAAAAGCGCAATATCGGAAAACAAATGAAAACTTATATGCACAGTGCGCTATTTTAAAAAAAAATTTTTAGGTTATGATTGAAGTAGTTTTTACAAGTCAACTGTTTACCAAGATCTTAGCTGGAGTACGAGTGCTCATTCGGTTATACTAATTGGCATCGTATACTTTTATATACGTACTTGGCTTCCCGCAGCCGTGACAGGTTCTGGACCTTCGAAACTTTCTCCACTCTACTTTGGTGTTTGGCCGCAGCGCGTGACCTTGAGTGTGCCACGTAGTCACCGGGAGCTGGCGGCTTTCTTCTACAGATCTGTTCGTCTGCGAATTCAAGCCTTTTTGATCTTCGCAATTTGATTGTTAATGTTGTGACTTTGTGCAGAACAGAATGTGATGTCGTGTCTTTGTGCCTAACAGTGAAAAACTGACCTCCAACATTCTTAAACATTTTACATGTTTTTTATGGCTGATGATGACCTAGACTAAGGTCGAAACCGGTCCCATTTAAATAGAAATGTGATTGCTACGTTTCTTTCTTTTGAGTATTGAACAGGTTGAACCTCCAGTTATTTAATTTTTAACATCAATAATTTCAATACGGAACAATAAAATTTTTATCTTTAAATAGTCCGTGGTAAAAAAACTCCTTCAGATTAAATAAATATTTCGATGTTATCCTCGAACTCCTCATCGAAATAAATTGTTTGACCTCCTCCACTATTTCATAAGGATTACAATAACCTTGTCAGGACATTCTTTGCATGAATGGTTCAGAAGTTATGACCATTTTAGACTGTAGTGGTAATTCGTTCCCTGTTGTCTGCTAGCGAATTGCCTCTACCTCGCCGCTTGGAGCGCTGTAGTCGCCTCGGATGCAAAATATCATCAGAGCTTTGCGACTGTTATGATAGACTGTGGTTCTACTGTATTTAGTATTATCCCTCTTTGTACATATAGTAAAGTTCACACACTTTGTTGCACAAATGCATTCATCACCTGGTTCGTGGCAATGCGATTTCATGCACAGTTTTTGATGAAAACAATGGATGGATAGTCTTGTTATGGCACTCTGCAATTCCTGGTTTGGGCCGGTCCAGCTTCGGTTCAGGATAGTTAATGTTTGAACTAGCAGGTTGTAGACAAACAAAAGAGAAAAAATCCGGTGTTGGAATACTTCAATGCAGTGCTCTCCCTAGGACCATTTTAATGGGTGCACCGTCCAGCTGTTTTTACAGACCGCCCGGCTAACATAACCTAGATTTGTGCTAGTTACATAATATAGATATATATTTGAGTCGTTGGGTGCTCTAAATGAAAATGTAGCCTAAATACTGTAAAACTGATTTAAATGGACTGGCCCTGCAGTGTAGGGCTAGAGTGTCTGCTTCTCATCTGGATGCCGCGGGTTCGATTCCCAGCCAGGTCAGGGATTTTTACCTGGATCTGAAGGCTGGTTCAAGGTTTTATTCAGCCTATGTGATTACAACTGAGGAGCTATCTGACGGTGAGATGGTGGCCCCAGTCTACAAAGCCAAGAATAACAGCCGAGAGGATTTCTTGTGCTGACCACAAGCTACCTCACAATCTGCAGGCCTTCGGGCTAAGGAGCGTCACTTGGTAGGCCATGGCCCTTCGGGGCTGTTGCATCTTCGGGTTGTTTTTTTTTTGATCATTTAAATGATAAATCTTCATTACTGTCGGCATAAATGAATCAATTACATTGGAGTTTAAATAAATATTTAGCTTGACTATCACGTTGTGTCGAGCGCGAGCGGTGTCTGGAGTGGCATGGAATCACGAGCGAGCGCTGTATTTCGCATGACATCACAAACCCGTCCACAGCATCAGAGTGGTAAGCCCCAGTGCTATGTGATCATGAGCGAGGAGTGGAACACTATAAGTTCAAAATACTCTGTTATGACTTGTTCGGGATAATAACACTAAAACAGTTCAGGGATGATGATAATGTTTGCCTGTCTAATATTACTGTTAATGCCCTGAGGGGAATACATTAAAATTTTATCATATTAATTTTTTTACATAGCATTCTCCGGCCGGCTACTCATCCCTGCCACCTGGCTGACGAAAATTTCTGGGGAGAACACTGCAGTGTTACGTATTATGTCAACCCATGATATCCTGAGCAGGGATCAGTACCATTACATCTGAAATGATCAATGTTTTCTTGGTGGTGTTCTCTGTTAGGGTCCTAGTAAGTAAGACACAGATTACACAACATTGAAGTAAACGGAGGCAGAGATTAATCTTAAAGTTTGCTAATTTTCTTGAATGCAGTCTTTACATTTGGTATTTATCTGAAAAAATTCATTAAAACTCAGCCATAGATTCAGTTTACTAAGCCATCTAGCAGGCCTAGAGTGAAGAGGAAAGGCGGAACTGACAAGCAGGCAGCCAGACGGCATCAAATTCAAATGCCTGCGTGCGGTAGCTGAGAGCATAAAAATATTACCATCATTCTCTTTCTACGTTACTTCTAAGAAATCACCATATTCATTAACTACTCACCTCCTCCAGTGCGGTAGACGCGGAAGCTCTCGGTGAAAGGTACAGCCGGTGCTGGAGACAGAGTTCCAGACTTGTCCAGACCTCCCACAGGCATTAGACTGGGTTCCGAGTTACGGATCAAAGCTGGGTCCGGATTCTTTCGTGGTCGTCCTACACGTCTGCGGATGGTAGGTGGAGCAGTCCCAGCAGATCTGGCCACTGACGGTGGCATGCTTGGTGAAGAAAAAAAAAAGAAGATATTAATCAGAAAGAAAACATCTTAATCCATGGAAGAAACCACTATAATGATGATTTTATCCTCAGTGATAAACTTTTAAGGGGCAAAATTTAAAAGTCCACCAAAAACGTTAATTCCTATATAAGTGGAATAAATTTTCCAGCTAACTCATTCCTGATTGCCAGTGCACTCCAGTGTGCCAATTTGGGCTCATCAGTTGGTAACTAGCACACCTACCAAGATGCGTGGCTGATAATGATCCTACGTACAGCCTCGTCTTTTGTGACATTATTTTGTTACTAAGCATAATATGAAAATAATTAACATAGGCCTATCATATTCCCATAAAAACAGATCGCTGAATGAGAAACTAACATTTACTTCCGGGGTCATTTCTGGGTCATGCATTTGTTGAATAGGAAAACTGTCACAGAGGTAAATACATCGAAATGTAACACACACACAACAAGTGCAGCAGCATTGTTTTGGATTTCACAGTACGGTCTAACCAAAGTCAAATTCGTCAAGTCACTGGTGACTCGAACCGATAATAACTAAAGGCAGCATTGGGTCACCGGTGGGCTGACAAAATTTATTGCCGCAGGGAAGGCATTAATTTTAACATAGCAGTATACTGTTTTTATTCGATAACTGTATCTATAAATATCATCAATTTCAAGTGCATTTCCATATTTTATACTTAAAAATAAATATATATACGAACAAATAAAGTGTTGGTGTTGATCTTCATATTAATTGTTCATCAAGATTTAAGATCCATACATAGACTACAAATAGCACTGAATGATTCCATTGTACACGTTCCTTCTGTCTAAGTCTGTTTATAACTTCTGAAGATTCATGGTCTTAGTTGACCTTATAATAAAACATTTCAACTCAAGATTCCTATATCCTTCTTAGACTCTATCTTGTCAAATAGTAGCTGAAGATGACCGGTTTGGTAGTCGAAACTAGTACTAAT